>NC_134484.1:424650577-424883077 GCF_040206685.1 Ascaphus truei | reverse complement strand
TAAATACAGTATGTAATGGTTTCTATATGTGTAATGGTGTTTCTACCACCCGATCTATCTCTTTAGCAGTGCTGCGCCTCCATCTGCCGTAGGCTCCAGGAACTGAAGGTGATCTCCCACGGTAGAACTTATTATCTCTTCCCACAGTAAGGTCACGCACCAGGCAGGAGGTATATAACAACAGGAACGGTTTATTCACTCTGTACACGGAGTGTACAGGCAGTGTCAGTTACACAGCAGGCTTCTGCCCGATACAGTACTCTCAGCTCTTCACTGGATGATGGTCCCTGGACCGTCACTACAGGCCAAGGGCACCCGCAGCCGTCCTAGCTCTTCCCCACCTCCCTAGCAGAGGCAGAGGTATGGTCCACACTCACTCTCCCCAGGGAAGGGGAGGGGAGGGGGAGGTGGGAAAACACATGGGAAGGCCCCCAATCCCAGGCTCCCAGTTGTGTGACCTGCCTTCCTCAGAGGAGAAGGACAACTTCTAAAGTTAGGGCGGTCCGGCCCCTAAGTACAGCCAGGAGGCGGGCACCCTGTTGTCCTAGCTACAAAAGTATGTACCATCCCCTGCTGTCACTCAAATGCAGTACTACAGAGAAGGGGGAAAACCCCATACAACTACTGGCAACCTGAGTGTACCAGGGTTTACTGCCAGCCCAACGGCAGAATAGTAGCCATCAGGCGACCTGGCTACACATGCATTTCTTTTTTATTGTATTCAGATGAGATCTGAGGCCAAACCTTTGTTGTGTCTCCTCTGACTCCTTGATTAAACGTGTCATTGTGATGATGTCACCCCAACCCCCTGCCTGCGTTTGCAGAGTGTGTTCTTAGTAACCCGCCCCTGTTTCTCTGAAGCAACACCGCTCAGATCAGCTTTGCAGCTCCCAAAGGGGGATCTGGATATGTATGCAAATGAGATTAGATTGACAGATACTGAATGGTGTGGGAATTTCCTCCACCGAGAGACACAGTTACTCTGCAGATCACATTTCTAGTGACTTCGCTTCTCTCATTGCGTTGCTCTTTTCCTCGGGTCTTCCCCACGCCCTGCTGATGAACCGAGATAGTCCTGGTGCTGTAAAGGTTAAGTGTCCTTGTGTGCTCAGCCTGTTTGCTCCTGCTTTTCGATTTCATTTTCATCATTTCCTGAAAGAGTCGCTTCTCGTAAAAAACTTCCAGCTGACTTGATTGAGGAGTTTCCCCTACATGAGCATAGCAGCACAGTCTAGCAGTAGAGCGACACACAGAGAGATCATGGCAGGGGGAGCTTATGCCTGCTTCCTTCCTATGTCTTGCTTCATTCACAGCAACGTATTTCTTTAGAGACATGCCTGGGCATAGTGCACAATACAAAGGTAAGATATATGTGATGTATAAGTGATTGATTCGGGGGATGGGGAGAGGGTTCCAGTAAGGGGCTGGAACATTTATCTAAGAAGGAAAAAAGTGTTGAAACTGTGTCTGAGTTTAGCCAAACATGATATTCTGAGATCAGGCACATTGTAAGGAACCCCAACCCTCACTAATAGCGCGTCTGAGATGAACTGTATATTCTTCTGTATTTCATACAATTTTCAAATGACCTGAAAATTGCAGGGAACCCTGGTTGAAAACCACTGGTATTTTGTTAAGGAACCCTATAATTATATGGTGAAATTCTGAGGAATGCATAGTAAGGTATCCCAACCCTCTCTAATAGCAAGTCTGAAATCAGATGCATTGTAAGGAACCCCAACCCTCTCTAATAGCATGTCTGAGATCAGATACATTGTAAGGAACCCCAACCCTTTCTAATAGCGCGTCTGAGATTAGATGCATTGTAAGGCACACCCCTGGTCTAGAGGACTCCATTATTAAAATATGTACTGAATGCACAATGTATTCTGTAACAGTGGAAGCTGGGACACTTTTTGGCTTAACTAATATACAACCGGTATGTATGTAGATATAGATATACGTAGTTAAGTTATGGTGGGTAAAAAAAATGACAAAAACCCTCCACAGCAAAGCATATAGCAAATGGAAATATTACTGTATGCTCATCTGCATGTCTTAGGCAGGTCTGCAACCCCGCCTTTCCCCATTATCACACAGCACTTCCACTGCAGCAAGGGATTCTGAGAAATGACATGTAAATGAGAACACAGTGCCACCTTTTGCTTCAAAACCATTAACATGGTTCCCTATAGGCTTAAGCTTGCTGCATCGTCACAGTTTTGAGCACAGCCAGGGTTAAGATGCATAGCCAGTAAACCCACCCACAGACAGCCGTTTCAGCACTCCCTTGAAGAAGGTCCTTAGTGGACCGAAACGTTGGTTTACACATGTGCGGTCATGTTGTTTGAATACAATCTTTTTGCTATATACTACTGAGTGCTGTTTCTTTGCTTTCCCTGCTGGGAAGGCAATCTGTTGCATGTACTTGTCTTATGGAACATGCACCTAATGATTTGACTCTTTTGATTGGAGTGCCAGCTGTGCTCTATCTGTATATGTATGTATATACAGATATCAACAACAAATTCTTGCAAAATAAAAACAAGTGCAATTTTTTTGATACTGAATACCTCTCTCCCTTCAGGGAGTCAGGGTTTTGCCTTTATTAGCACAAGGCTTCATACAATGCAATTGAAGTGTAATGGGAGATGAAAGAGAGTGACATTAAAGAAGAATAACAAAGGAACATACTAGGTACAATGGCATCTGTTCAGGGAAGGGATAGATGACCCAGAGCTTTAGGATGTTCTGTGTGATGTAATTATACAGCAACAGAGTAAAGAAGTATGGTTATTTATGGATTTGCTGTGCAGTTACAGCATTCTGCATCTCTTCTTGGCATCACATGGGTGGAAATATGCTGTAATTTGCAAGTATTTGTGATTCCGTAATGATTAACTCAGCAGTTACGTAAGTGCCCAGTGATCTGTAAATGAACCCTTTTGCCTGCCCAACGTAACATTCCTAGCATTCACTTGCATCTAACACACGCACATTACATTGTCATTGGGAACATGACACTATGTCTGTGTATTAGATGGTCTTCATGGTGGCATGTTTTGCAGTTGGATGGAGTTGAATGGTTTATCTACAGTAGGTGCTGTCTCTTTGCGGAATTTTAGTTGGCTGACGTGAGTCAGCCCTTCTACACAAGGGACGCGCGCACGCACGGCAGGGAGAGGGGAGCCGACAGACAGCGGCGAAGATGGGGAGAATCATCTTTTCGTGCTGCTACTGGCGCTCGTGTGTGTGTGTGTGTGTGTGTGTGTGTGTGTGTGTGTGTGTGTGTATCAATGATTGCAGAACTAAAAAAAAAATATTTATTAAACTTTTTTTTTTCTTTAAAAAATCTTATTTAGGACTTCCTTTCACTCACACAACCCATGCACACACATATACATATACACACATTACCTGCAGCTCCCGGCTCTATATACAGGAAAAACATGCGGCACATGCACGCATGTTCGCATATGTACGCACGGCCGCATGCTGTACAGTATATAACAGCCCTTAAATTAATCGATTACTTACAGGGTTATTCACTGACTATTTGACGGTTACTGATGATAACGCTTTTGCTGCCAGAGGTTCAAGAAACAAATGGCAAAATAATGCATTGCTGCCCCCTCTGGCAGCAAAGGGATCGAAAGGTCAAGTGATTGGTGCTGTACCTTCTTTAAAATGGTGTTTTAAAACGTTTTGTGTCACTGTAGTAATACAATACTTTGGAGTATTTTTAGGATCTTTACCTAATCTCTAGTGATAATGCTGTAATGTAAACACTTCTTTACACAGGCAAATTGCGAAATCCTCATTTTGTTTATCTTGGTTGATTTTAATGATTTGACCATCATTACCTAAAGAGATGAAGGGGAAGAACAATTCTGATCAGATACAAAGAAAATAAAAATAGCACTTAGGAACACATTCATTTATTGCAGCCAGGGATTCTGGAAAATCGCCTTTTACTAGGTGACACTATGTGCTCATTTGCATGTAATTTCCCAGAATCCCTACGTGCAATTGAAGTATGTATGCTGCGATAATGGTCATAATCAGGGTTGCAGACCTGTCTGAGACGTGAATGTGCTATATTTTTTATTTGCTGCACACTGTACAATGGAGGGTTTGTGTCACTTTTGTACCGACCATAACATAAAATGTGCAGATAAAAAGAGAATCACACAGGACCTGACAAAATAGAAACATATTTACGGGAAACAAATGTGTGTGTGAATATACAGCTCAACCCCGTTATAACGCGATCCGTTACAATGCGAATCCGCTTATAACGCGATGCAAGCATGGCTCCCAATTTTCGTATTTATGAATACTTTACAACACGATTATATATACATAGCTCAACCCCCTTATAACACTGTGCTTGGGGTCCAAAGAATCACATCGCGCTATAAGCTGATCGCGTTAGAAATAATGTGCAATTGTATGCATTGCACAATAAAGTATTTAAGATACCAATAATCGTGTTGTAAAGTATTCATAAATACGAAAAAAAAAATATATATATATATATATATATATATATATATATATATATATATATATATATATATATATAGCAGAAAATAGCTGTGTTAGTCCAGTTGCGATAGTGCAGAATAAATGAGTTCTTCAATATTAGGCGATACCTTTTTTATTGGACTAACAATTTATGTTATAGGACAAGCTTTCGAGAGTTCTCCTCTCTTCTTCAGGTCGAACAATACTGATTTACACAGGAATCAATGGCTAAAACAGTGTAGAGAGAGGAAAAAAAAAAAAACCAACAGATATTTACTGTAGATAAGGTAGGGTGTTAAGTGTTTACTGACTTTGCATCTCCCAAGCCCTTGCTTAAAAGCTGTGTTTAAAGCAGCATGCATTGGCTAAGGGTTGCTCATATAATGTGAGCATGAGATAAAAGGTGGCACTGTGTGCTCATTTGCATGTCATTTCCCAGAATCACTTGCTGCAGTGGAAGTGCTGTGTGCTGTGTGATAATGGTGAAAGACAGGGTTGCAGACCTGTCTAAGACATGCAAATGAATATACAGGAATATTTAACAGTTGCTTTATGCTTTACTGTGGAGGGTTTTAGTCACTTTTTTTTACCCACCATAACCTTAATATATATATATATATATATATATATATATATATATATATATATATATTAAATTATTATTATATTAATATTATTATTTTTTACTTTAAGGGTGATTGAATCTTTCTAAGGAAGTGAGTAACATTGCTAAATCTTATAAGAAAAATATATGAGACGGACAGTTTAACATTTTCACTGCCAAAAGACTGGCAGCTTCGTATTTGGGGATAACGACTATGTGGTCGCTTGGGGTAGCAATCACGTGATCTCTTGGGGCAGCAATCATGTGATCTCTTGGGGTAGCAATCACAGCCCCCAGTGATATGAATGGAAGTGGAGAGTGCTTTACTACCGTTTCTATCACTGTTTCAGGCCTCCTGACATACAGGGAAGGTCACAAGGACAGCTTAAGGTTTAACGGCTATTTCAAGGGCCTTTTTCAGAAAGCTGCAGTAGCTCTGTAACCTCATTTGCCTTTGCGTGCTTACAATGCACCTCACAGCTAATGTGTCACTGATAATAAGCCCCATAATCATTTACATAATGAGTTGGAGCTTGTGACTACCTCTGTTTCATTGTCTTTTGGACAGTAAAACAAGGATGTTTTGAGGGGAATACCATCCACTGATTGAAGCCAGATTGCAGAACTTGGATCGACTATTGTGTTACCAGCTAAGTGTTGATTTGATTTTAGCCCGCGCTGAGCTTAAACCATTTGGAGGCATTCATGGCCATTATAGTACCAACCATGGCTCTTCATTCTTTGTTTTTGGAAACTGAGGGGTCTCAGGACCTGAATCTTGCTTTCTTCTGCTCCAGGGACTCCTGAGATACTTACAGTTGAAGGTAACAGCGTTTCAGTCCCCTCCACGGGAAACAAAGTGTTAGGCCAATACAGGCTGCAACATCACCTGCTGCGGCTTCCCCTTTGTACAACCATTTAAATCTCAATGAGAAATGAGGAAGTGATCCTAGTACCTTCATCTGTAAGTTTTGTGGGAACCGAGAAGGGTCCACGGAACGGGAAATAGAGTGGTTCAGCTCCAGAGACACCTCATTACCATCCTATAACAAAAAGGGGGAATATTGGGTCGAATTGATGTTTTTAAGTCATACTTTGCCCTTGGGGCAGAAAGTACAGTAGGTGACACCTTTTTACCATAGTTACTATTTCAGAGGCCCTAAATGTAAAGGTGCAGTCCCCATGGCATGCTTATTTTGAATAGCTTTCTTCACAATACTGTACAGTAGGGCGACTGTTTTCTAGTTTTTTCCTGCTCACTGATATTTTAAAGGAGCATTTCTGTTACAAATAAACCAAACAAAACCTCTATCTTGGGACACCAAATACGTAGAAAAGCACCAGTCGGGCAGCTGTTTTGCGAGGATTAATTAGAAACAGTATCAGTGGCATTTTCTATATGTGAAATGTTGGTGAATGACACAATTTTTATACAATCAAATAAGTCCACGTCATTAAAAAAAATAATTTTTTAAACTATTAATGACTTCATCGCAAGAAAATGCTTTGGAGCATTCACTCTCCACCTAATTTCTTTCTTGTTAAGACTGTTTGTAAACTTTTCTATATGCAGAGAGATTTTGCATCCAGAGTCTCTTCCATTGAATAGTGTTTGGCTAATAATGGCAGCATAATTTTTAATTTTTTTTAATGAAATTAAGGGGAAATAATAGCCAGATGTTTGAATTAAGTGGACCACAGAAAAAATATAAACAGACTTTTATTTTAGCACAGCAATTTTTCTAAGGAAAATGACGACACTGATAAATTGTTGGGGGAAAAAAACAATTTGTTTTTGCCCGATATGTTGGGTTGCCCCTTTAAAAAGGGATGAACCAGACAAGGCGTGAATCTCAGCGTGTCCTGGCGCTGAGCATTACTGGGATTATGCATATTAATAACCAATGCAATACAGCATGGGTTAGCTAATGGATGTCAACTCACTGCACATGCAGTGTAAATTTTCAGATGGCTTAGCTAACATTATATTTTAGATCCACTTAGAACAAACAATAATGCATTTTCTGCAGAACATAACAAGTAGAACAAAAACATGCTTTTAACATAGGTATAAAAGAAAAGCAAATGTGTGGTGCTCAGAAAAAAAGCCTATAACATGGTACCTGACGGAAACCACAATAACTGTTCAAAATACTTGATTGAAGAATCCTGCAATGTGAACTCCCTGGTGGAAGGATAAGGGATATTAACCCATGACATGTAGAACAATCACAACTCCATTATAATCCGACTAGTGGACTAGGGTCTCCACAGACACTGTAGTAAGAGACCTCACAATAAAGTGACCCAACGTAATATATCGGAAGGGAGAATAAGCAGGTGATAAAAATAACTCACTCTGAGTAGAATTTGTCCTCAAGACTGTTCAATCTTCATCCACAACAGGGGGTGTGCTTCCGTTTTTTCTGGGGTGCTGACAAGAGAAACAGTAGGAAAAAGCAGACACCAATAACACAGGAGACAAAAATGAATGAAGGATATCCAAGGGAGCGTGTGCCCATTAAAAGGTGTATTTAATGGAATCTACAAAAATAACAGCAGCATTACGGGGTACAGGGCCCCCCACCAACGCGTTTCGAGCGCAAGCTCTTTTTCAAGGTGACGAAAAAGTACTCACCTAGCCGTTTTTATAACCCCCAGAAGCGCGCCATTATCCACCAGCCGACCCACTTCCTGAAACTCTCAGAAGCGACGTCGGCGTGATGACGTCGGCGCGCGACGTGGGGAATACAAAAAATACAAACTTTATTAACAATATGACAAAAAAACAAATCTAATGCTAAAGATACAGATAGAAGTACCTACTGTAGTATGTCCTCCAAGAACGAATAAACGCTAAAATAGAAAACAAAATACAAATTAAAAAGAAATATCATGGAAAAAACTATGAATATTCCTACTAAAAGAAAGAAGAAACATACCAATCAAACGGTCTATCCGTTTAGCGTTTATTCGTTCTTGGAGGACATACTAGGTACTTCTATCTGTATCTTTAGCATTAGATTTGTTTTTTTGTCATATTGTTAATAAAGTTTGTATTTTTTTGTATTCCCCACGTCGCGCGCCGACGTCATCACGCCGACGTCGCTTCTGAGAGTTTCAGGAAGTGGGTCGGCTGGTGGATAATGGCGCGCTTCTGGGGGTTATAAAAACGGCTAGGTGAGTACTTTTTAGTCACATTGAAAAAGAGCCAGCGCTCGAAACGCGTTGGTGGGGGGGCCCTGTACCCCGTAATGCTGCTGTTATTTTTGTAGATTCCATTAAATACACCTTTTAATGGGCACACGCTCCCTTGGATATCCTTCATTCATTTTTGTCTCCTGTGTTATTGGTGCCTTTTTTTAACATAGGTATGACTGCCAGGTAAAGCCTCTTCATTTGAGAGGAAATACGTTTCAAAAACACTACAGGGGCTTTCCACAAACAAAACATCTAACCACAGACCACTGACTTTACCTTGATGCCTCTATTCATTTTTAAATACCAGTCATCTTCAAAACAACCATTGAAAGACCCTTCCGAGGTTACAGAAGGGGATGAGAATGTGAGTGCAAGTGATGCGTGAAATAAAAACCTCATTAATACATATTCATGTATATTCTCTTTTTTTATTTTTTTAATTAGGAGTTTTTGGAATAATAAAGGGCCAACATATTGTTACATGTACCATGTATGATTTTTAGGGAGAGGTAAAACATTTTTCTCTTAAACATTCAATTCCGCTTTAATACTTCGTATAAGTAAGCTATGGTAAATAAGCTGCTGAAGTTTTGTAAGCTCTGCAAGGCAGGGACTCCTTTTCCTAATGTTACTTAGATGTCTACAACACTTCTTCCCATTATATCTACTGTTATTTTGCCACCTGCATTACGGCTGTGAAACGCTATGTACATGGGGGCTGTTATACAGATAAAGATATAGATACATTAAAGGTTTAGAGCCCTAAGCAATAACAATCTTCCTGATTTTGTTGTTGTTGTGGTATTGCTCGATATTTTCAGTCTGGTTAGCACCTTGGTATAATGGAAATAAAGGTAGCTTTGCAACAGTAACCAGATTGGGTTTTATCTCATTAGTGGTAAGGTGTATGTATGTATGTACGTACTTTACTTTACACCTCTTCACCCACGGATGGATATAGGCGACTTCCACGGAAAACTTCACTTTAAAAAGATCCATGGAAGTTGTTAAGCTGGATATACCCATGGGGATTATATAGAAAAAGAGATCTGCATACAAATGAACACTGCAGATATTACTCTGCTCAAGCATAGAGAGGGAAAGTGAACCAAACAGTGACGAGAGGGTGGTGCTCACAGGGAATGGGGTATTAGTAAATGGGTGGAGAGAGAATCCCTATAGTGTGGCACTTGGAGAAAGGACATCCTAATTAAAACTTAATTTTATTATATAATTGTTAAAATAAAACTGTTTGGAAAAACCACATGTACAGAACAAAAGGCCTTCTTTCCACCCATTTGTTTATACCCAAGGGGACAAACACACAGAACCCCAGCAAGCTCTTTTTGGGAATCTCGGTCGCTTGTTGTATACCCAAGGGGACGCTAGGCCCAAGGGTCGACAGAGCCCATTTAGAAACGTGAAGGCCGGGTTGTCAATTGATAATGAGAGGCTCTATATTCGCATCAATTATCCTTGCCCCCCTGTATGTATGTATATGTATGTATTTATATGAACTTGACCATAGTTTAATCAAATTCATGTTTTTATTTCATAGGTACAGCTTCCAAAAACAACACTATAATGGAGTATATGAGCATCAACAGTGACCAGAAGAAAGACACTGAATTACTGTTCTCCTATTTGAATGTATCTGATGTTATTAGCATTATGGAAAACATATACCGAGACGGGGAAGCCGGTGCCGGCGGAGAGAGAACAGTTACACGGCACGAAGCATATGAAGACGAGGAACGCTCGGACTCTCTGTTTCTCAGTGGACAAGAATCTTCTCTTTTGTCTTCAGTCAAATATGGAGCCACCAAAGACTTACTCTCCTTTGCAAATCAGGTGTCAAACACGACAAAGCATTTGCATAAGTGCTTGCAACAGGAATGTGGAATCATATTAAACAGGGTAAGAGAAAATCATCTTGGTTTTGCTAACAATTTTCCCTCTGGTAAAATTAATTTTCTTAGTAAAATGTATGTGGGTAAAGCATTGATACACAGTGATATGTTTAAAGCAGCAGAACTCGGTGACACTTACATTATTTTTTAAAATAATAGGTTTGAAGTTGGTGGTCTCCTAAGCTGAACCGCGTCGAGTTCAGCCCCAGGGACCCCCTGCTTCCAGGGATACTTGACACGGAAGGGGCGCCAGTAGCAGCTCCGGCTGGGCTTGGTGGGGCTTTAAATGTTCCCTTCCGATGTAGGTATCTCAGGAAGCAGGGGAACCTTGGAGCTGAAATCAATGCGGCTCAGCTCCGGTGACACTCTGCTTCCAACCTAGGTGAAAAAAACATTTGTTTTAGGAGCAAATGCTCTTTTTAAGATGCATTGTGACCCTACAGTGATTGACCCATCATCTACGCTTTTTGTCTTTTACCTTACCTGAAGTGGGTAGTCTCCTGTTGCATGAGTGTGCTGTCTTACCCCAGGTATTAGCAACAGTTGCCTTTGTTTTCTCTGCATTGTTTTTAGAATAATATGGCTAAAGCATTGCCAGCAAGTCAATAAAAACGAGACAGACCTTGTTCATGGTCTTTCCCTTATTGATGCTGCTGCTGCGGCCTTTTCTTGGCGACGTCTAATTAGAAATAAGTAAAAGGATGAGTGAACGTTTATTTTCAAGGCTACTTATGGAAACTGTTCTTTACCATTCCTAAACACATTGACTGGGTCACTTTTTGTTGATCGCAGCAGATCAAACTTTCCAGATAATGCTGCATAGTATATTTTGCACATGTACAAAAAATGCAGAACTGTCCAAACAGTGTTCACAAGATTTTTGGTCGCCAGATTTTAAAGGGCCGGAAAAAAAAAAATAGCAAAATAAAAACAGGATGGAATATGTAAACTTTTGCAACACAGAGATCCAGACCCTGAAATACTGTTGGGTTTGGTCTTTCCCCCACCCCCCCCCCCTCTCTTTTTCGTCACTACTTCTCAGCAAAAGCCTTATTCTAGGGACTCATCAATGTTTCCAAATTTGTGCATGCTAAACGAAGGGTCAACTTTGCATGGTTTGCAAAGTGCTACAAATCTCGTCATATTATTTTCTTAGATTGTAAGTTATTCGGGGCAGGATCCCCTTTGCCTTATGTTATTTACCTGTTGCGCTTATCGCATTGTTTGTCATTTATTTAATGTTGTAAGGCGTGTCGTACATTGTTAGCGCTGTATAAATACAATTATACATATATTGCTGCGGTGTATGCAGTGCCGTTCACAGAATATTTTCTAGGCACAAGTCTCCACCCTACAAAGCTGGAGAAGGGAAAAAACTACCTTTATAATTTATAGTGAGACTGTTTTCAGCTGGCAGCAATGAGGCCAACTGTTTGGTTTCAATGTAATTTGCTGTTTCACACCAACACGATGAAGTTAGAATTCCACATTTTGCCTGAATGAGTGAAATATTCAGCAAAGTTTTTTTTTTAAGTGTTTTTATTCCCCCACGTCAGCAATTTGGCTTTAGAGTGTACACCACTTTTCAGCATTCATGTGAGTTACAAAGGAGTACAAGCAACAGTTTATCAGTCAATAGACTTTTTTAAATTGGTTGTTCATTATAATTTAAGAGCTCTTAAAAGCATTGCAATGTAGCCCGGCATGCCCAAGTTCGAAGTGTATGAAATAACGATTACCAATTAATTATACAGTGTCCAGTATGTGGATGCACAGGGTATACCAAAAATAACATATCTTTAAGTAAAGTTGCTAACTACATTGTAGTCTATGAGAGCACCGTTGATCAGAACACATGTAATTTTCCTAGCAAGGAAAGTGAGTCACTCAATATGAGGGGAAATTACACCTTTATGGTTGCAGACGGAGAGGTTTTTTTCCTAGCCGCTGAAGTGCACCATTGTATGAATAGGCAGGAGGATACGTCAATGAGACCAATGTGCCACAAATAGGTAAATGGTAAAGGACGTTTGGGACCGAGTGCTTAGAGGAAGAGGTTGCAATGGGTTTAAAAGAGACAACGCTGCTGCTAAGCACATTGGAAAGTGACGGCATGAACTATGTGATCCAGATGATTACAATGAACATTTGTACAAAAATAAATACTGTACAGTATGTATCTGGGGGTAGCAAGTAAAAATGCATTTTTAAGACACGTGATATTGGTTGCAAGAAAACATAAACTGGATGCCATGTTAAATAAAACCAGCGGTATCCAACTCATGAATGGTATTATTCTCTCATAGTCTGCGGGGCAGAAGGATCTGCTCAGTCTGGGTTGCATGTAATTATATTGGGGGAGGGGTTTGCGTGTAATTATATTGGGGGAGGGGTTTGCATGTAATTATATTGGGGGAGGGGTTTGTGTGTAATTATATTGGGGGAGGGGTTTGTGTGTAATTATATTGTGGAGGGGTTTGCATGTAATTATATTGAGGGAAGGGTTTGCATGTAATTATATTGGGGAAGGGGTGTGTGTAATTATATTGGGGAGGGGTTTGCATGTAATTATATTGGGGAGGGGTTTGCACGTAATTATATTGGAGAGGGGTTTGCATGTAATTATATTGGGGGAAGGATTTGCATGTAATTATATTGGGGAGGGGTTTGCACGTAATTATATTGGAGAGGGGTTTGCATGTAATTATATTGGGGGAAGGATTTACATGTAATTATATTGGGGAGGGGTTTGTGTGTAATTATATTGGGGAGGGGTTTGTGTGTAATTATATTGGGGGAGGGGTGTAATTATATTGGGGGAGGGGTTTGCATGTAATTATATTGGGGGGGTGGTGTTTGAGTAGGATTATTGTGAATACTGAAATAAAGTGTGTATATGGTTTTATCATACAATTGATCATTCCTAACCCATGAACTGCTTAGTTAAGTTAATGATCACTTACTGCAGGGGTGAGCAAACTTTTTATGCCGAGCCCCCTTTTTCATCCATGAAATTTCTCGGGCCCCCCCTGCCTGATGCCATCAAAATCACATGAAAAATAAAAAAAACCTTTATTAAACGGTATACAATGTAAATACAAATATGTCTAAATACTTACATATTTCAACAGCTCGCGCTTGCAAAATTAGGCTGCGTCCACGCTGCCGCAGAGAGCGGTGACATCACCACCCATCTCAGTTTGCGCACCGCTGCATTCAATCACAACTCTCACAGGCACAGCACGCATACTCAATCACTGCGCGCGCACACTCTGCAGACACTGCTGCAGACACTCTTGCGCACTCTGCAGACACCCTCACACTATCACGCACTGCTACAGACACTCTCACACTGGTGAAGACAAACACTCACACACACTGCTGCAGACACACACACTCACACACTGCTGCAGACACACACACACACACACTGCTGCAGACACTCTCACACTGCTGCAGACACTCACACTCTCGCACTGCTGCAGACATTCACACTGCTGCAGACACTCTCACACTGCTGCAGACACACTCACACTGCTGAAGACACTCTCACACTGCTGCAGACACTCACACTCACACTGCTGCAGACACTCACACTACTGCAGACACTCACACTGCTGCAGACACTCACACTGCTGCAGACACTCACACTGCTGCAGACACTCACACTGCTGCAGACACTCTCACACTGCTGCAGACACTCTCACACTGCTGCAGACACTCTCACACAGCTGCAGACACTCTCACACTGCTGAAGACACTCACACTCACACTGCTGCAGACACACTCACACTGCTGCAGACACTCACACTCACACTGCTGCAGACACTCACACTCACACTGCTGCAGACACTCACACTCACACTGCTGCAGACACTCACACTGCTGCAGACACTCTCACACACACTGCTGCAGACACTCTCACACACACTGCTGCAGACACTCTCACACACACTGCTGCAGACACTCTGACACTGCTGCAGACACACACTGCTGCAGACACTCACACTCGCACTGCTGCAGACACTCTCACTCACACTGCTGCAGACACTCTCACACTCACACTACTGCAGACAGTCTCTCACACTCACACTGCTGCAGACACTCTCACACTCACACTGCTGCAGACAGTCTCTCACACTGCTGCAGACAGCCTCACACTCTCACGCACTGCTACAGACACCCTCACACTCTCACGCACTACTACAGACACTCTCACACTGCTGTAGACACTCACACACACACACTGCTGCAGACACACTGCTGCAGACACACACTGCGGCAGACACTCTCAAACACTGCTACAGACACTCTCACACACACTGCTGCAGACACTCTCACACACACTGCTGCAGACACTCACACACACTGCTGCAGACACTCACACACACTGCTGCAGACACACACACACTCTGCTGCAGACACACACACACTCTGCTGCAGACACTCACACACTGCTGCAGACACTCTCAAACACACTGCTGCAGACACTCTCAAACACACTGCTGCAGACACTCTCACACACTCACACACACTGCTGCAGACACTCACACACACACTACTGCAGGCACTCACACACACACACACTGCTGCAGACACTCACACACTGCACACTGCTACTGACACACACACACACACACTTTTACCTGGGGGGGTAGTACTCCGCATGCTTCGGTCCCCCGTGTGGGGGAAACAGATAGGAGGAGGATAGCCTAAAAATGGAGGACAAGTTGCAGCGTTCCTGTAATGAACCCTACCCCACGGAAGAGTGGCCCTTCCAGTCCAATAAAGAGGAAGACATCTCTTACGGGGAACCCGAACCGAGTCACACCCACAAAACACCCCAAGAATGGTGGGGGTGCCTGAACTCGGCACGAACCGAAAAGACCGCTCCCTTTGATGACGAATATGATCAGCAGGAGAAAGAGCGGGAGCAGTGGATCACCGAATATTTCCGTCAGCTATTACAGTTGCAAGAAAAGCCGGGTGGATCCAGTGACGCTGCTAAAATTTCAAATGAAGATGGAGACCCCAGTATCCCTGAAGGGACAGTGTCATCCAAATCAAAAAGGCGCAAAAAGAAAAAGAAAAGCGGTTCTTCACTTACCGTGGAAGGAACAGACACGTCCGCAGACCCTGTGGAGGAAAAGGGGGGCCGAGTTGCCCTGCAGCCTAGAGAAAATGGAGAATTCGTACCGCGGTTAACCGAATATCCAGAGGGCCCAAGGCAGAAGTCTTGTACCCCAAAGAAGTGTCTGTCCGGTGCCAACAGTGAGGAACCCTCAACCAACCATCCCAGGGAAGCGGAGCCGGAACCAGTGAGTGTCGATCCCTTGACCAGCCCTGAGGATGCCCTGAAAAATGCCAGGAGTGACTGTGATATACTCCGTGAACAATTGAAACAAAAGAAAGATGGTTACGCGGGGCTACTGAAAAATAACGTGAAGCTACAGGAACATGTGCTCGCAATGTACTCTGCAGCCAGAACAGAATTGGATGATCTCAAGACTGAGCTAGATACTGCAAATGCTACTATTTCCGCCATGGATGAAAAGCAGAGCCAATCTGATAAAATGATGACTAAGCTGAAGCGGAAGTATGAGGAGGCACTAAAGCAGATGACAGTCTTTCAGCAAGAGGTTCACACTCTTCGCGTAGAGCTGAATGCCTCACAACAGGAGGTCAACAATGTCCGGACAGAGGTGGATGTATCTCAGAAAGAGGTTCAGACACTCCGCAGAGCACTGGATGCCTCACATCATGAGACCAACAGCTTCCGCACAGATCTGGAAGTTTCCAGAAAGGAACTACACAGTCTCACTGAGGAGCTGGACATATCTAAAGAAACTATTGTCAATCTTGATACAGATCTCAAAGTCTCTCAGAAGGAGCTTCAGACCCTCAACCTAGAGAAGGAAGTCTCACGCCAGGAGACTGTCATTCTCAAAGCCGATGTGCGTAAATGGAAGGAGGACTGCAAAGAGGCCCTGAATAATACAGAGACTGAAAAAGGAGAAAATTCAAGATTAAAAAGAGAAAACTTAAAACTGAAAGAAGAAAATTTTCAGTTGACAGACAAAGTCAAGGAAAAGAATGAAAAGCTACACGAGCTTAAGGAAATAAATAGACTTTTGGAAGGTGAGAAGTTTGAAGCAGAGCACCGACTGCAGAACCAACTGCAAGGTCTGCATACGCACCTCGAGAAGGCCGAGGAGAAGCAGCGAACTCTGCAGGAAAAAAATCTGCAGGCTGTTAAAGAAATTCAAGTGCTTAGGAACGTCTGATGACCCAGTATGTCCCCGCAAAGCAGCATGAGAAACTGAAGGCTACCCTGAGTGTCACCAAAGCATCGCTGGAGGCCAAGCTTAGAACCCAGGTGACCCGGCACAAAAGGGAGCACAAGAAGGTCCAGAAACTAAAACAAGTAACTGTGGCCCGAGCAAAGAAATTCATAGTGCTTCACAATGCAATAAAAATGTGGAAGCAAGCTCAGAGAAAGCAAAGCGTGCAGATAAATTCCCTGAGAAGAGACTTGCAAGACGCACTCAAAAAACAGGGATCTCTCGCGGATGAGATTACAGTCCTACAAGGACAAGTATTGACCCTGACTAAGCGTCAGGATCCCACAGCCTCAAAAACCCATGAAGACAAGGGTACAGTGAGAGCTGGGAATAACGCTCATCTGAAAGACAAGGTTGCAAAATTTGAACCACCTAAACAAGCACTAGCAAAACCTTCAGCCACCCAACAGGCAACAAAAGAAGGTACACGTGCTGAATCAAAACCAGAAGAATCCTTAGCTGATGAAGCTGAACAGATGGGACATTCTCTGGAAGTGGGTGTGGAATTGCAACTTAACCCCAAAGAGGCTGAACTAGCAACCCCATTGAGTGGGAAAAGGGCAGAGAGACAGCTTCAAGAGCGGAAAACTCAAAGGGCTGTTTTGAAACGCTCTGCAACTGCTGCCATACAGTATGCCTACAATAAGACGAGCACCCGACGCGAGGGAAATCTCATGACCGCGCACGTAGCAAAAAGACTATACTTAGAAAAAGTCCTCCTCGAGCGACTGAGGAGTGCTGATCTCAAGCACCTTCAGGAGGAGACACGAATAAACTGGAGAAAAGGCTCCAATCCCTGCAGGACTGAGGGTTCTCTTCCTCCATCCACTCTCATTCAAGTCACAGAGATATCTAGAATGAGAGTGGAAGGATGGGCTTTGGCCGTGGCAAGCCCGAGCTTCCCACAAACAGGGGAGGTATGTAACAGGGGAGTTATCCCTGTTCAGGTAATGTGTGTGGCGAAAATGGGGGTAGTCAGCGCATGAATAAAGGCAGTGGGCTCGGCTGGTTACACCTATTTCATATTGGGGATGAAGGGGTTAATTTTATATGCTGTTCCCCTTTTAAGACTGCTAATTTAGGAACGGAGTGAGCCAGCCCCCTGATTTTTGGGGTGCCGCCTCAGTGTAATCCCCCAAGTACACACATATTAAAAATATAACTTTGTCATAAGGGAAACATATTTTTGATAAAGTGCCTTTCTGGTGCAGTTAAAATGTACCGGCAGAATGCTGTTTTTTTTCTGCCTGCCTTTGTAATGCATTAAGGACCAAATGTTATGCATACATGAAAGACCCCAGATTCTTAAAGTGTCACTTAGTCAGGATGTTTCTGAGTAGCAGATCCTGTTACTCCTCCTAGATATTTCACACCTTGGGACCAAACTCCAGACATTGTGTCCCCAGAAATGAGTGGCCCCTTTTTACTTAGCAGTGCTACCAAGCTGCTTACTGAGCATGCTCAGAGTTACCTGAGCTGGCTGTAGGATTTGCCCATGTGACATGGCAGGTTCTGATAGGAGGAAGATAATTCCTTGCCAATGGGATGAGGCTAATGTAACACTTCACAGGCCCTTGTCCTTAAAAAGGCCTGTATCCCTCATTCCTGTGTTGTTGTTGTTCCTGCTGTTGTTACCTGATTTCTTCAAGTGGATAAGACCTAAGTACAGCGGCTACGATTCCAGAACGCAAGGTGTTAAAAAACATTGCAACAAGGAAACTAGCCCTGCTTCAGGATTGCGTTACCCCTGGGGATTCCAGACCGAACCCATAAAGAACCAGAAAAGACTTTGCACATTCACAGAAGGATTGGGGCTGGCAATTTGTGCCCTTGCAAAAGGACTACATTTTAAAAGACAATCTCCTGGTGCTTTGCACCTTTCTGGACACTATCCTCTGTTTCTCTACCCGTGAGTGTAATTATTAAGTTTATTCTGCAGTTGTCGTGTGTTTGCCTATCAAGGGAATAAATCTCAGTTTATTTTGCTCAACCTGTTCTGCTCAATCAGGACCCACGAAATATAAATGTGTTATTAAGCGCGTCTCCCGTCACAATGTGCCTCTAATCCAGCAGTGTGGTGGTTAACTGCTGGTAGTCAATTAACAAACATCACCTGCCTGATTAGATGGCTTAGAAAAGCCTGTCTTTTGAGACCGGAAGAGAGACTCCTTAGCTCACACCTGAGCTGAACTTGGAGACACTTGTCTTGAGCCCTGCCAGAAGAAACAGCAGAGCTGCTTTCAACACAGAGGGGAAACTTCTAAACCTGAATGCTGACAAACCCTGAAGAAAAGGTAGCAACCAGGGACAGAGAAGATTTTCCCTCCAAACCACAAGGAACAGATAAGACTTTTATTTACAAGACTTTTTATATCTGTTCATTTCATGCTATATGTTTGGGGCTGGGAGACATGCTTATCTAAGGGAGTTGTGAACTGCATAGTATTTCACTAGAAATACTCCCAAGTGAATAGAAGCTTTGTTTACCCCTTGTTTGGATGGTTTCCTGATGTTAAGGAAACAGGCGCAATAAAAGGCTTATTTAATTTCACTATAATCAGTCTCCCTTGCATACCTCTGTGAGCGTCCGCCTACAAACGGTATACAATGTAAATACAAATATGTCTAAATACTTACATATTTCAACAGCTCGCGCTTGCAAAATTAGGCTGCGTCCATGCTGCCGCTGAGAGCGGTGACATCACCACCCATCTCAGTTTGCGCACCGTTGCATTCAATCACAACTCTCACAGGCACAGCACGCATACTCAATCACTGCGCGCGCGCACACTCTGCAGACACTGCTGCAGACACTCTTGCGCACTCTGTAGACACCCTCACACTATCACGCACTGCTACAGACACCCTCACACTCTCACGCACTGCTACAGACACTCTCACACTGCTGAAGACACTCTCACACTGCTGCAGACACACACTCACACACACTGCTGCAGACACACACTCACACACACTGCTGCAGACACACACACTGCTGCAGACACTCACACTCACACACTGCTGCAGACACTCACACTCACATACTGCTGCAGACACACACACTCACACACTCACACACTTCTGCAGACACACACACACTGCTGCAGACACTCACACTCTCGCACTGCTGCAGACACTCACACTCGCACTGCTACATACACTCTCACACACTGCTACAGACACTCACACATTGCTGCAGACACTCTCACACACACTGCTGCAGACACTCTCACACACACTGCTGCAGACATTCACACACTGCTGCAGACACACACACTGCTGCAGACACTCTCACACACACTGCTACAGACACTCACACACACTGCTGCAGACACTCACACACACTGCTGCAGACACACACACACACACACACACTGCTGCAGACACTCACACACACTGCTGCAGACACTCACACACACACATTACTGCAGGCACTCACACATACACACACACTGCTGCAGACACTCACACACACACTGCTGCAGACACTCACACACACACACACTGCTGCAGACACACACACACACACACTGCTGCAGACACACTCACACACACTTTTACCTGGGGGGTTAGTACTCCGCATGCTCCGGTCCCCCGTGTGGGGGAAACAGACAGGAGGAGGATGGACTGTCTGTGTGCAGGGAAGGCCCCGAAGGAGCAGAGAAGCACAAAGCCCTACCCACCCCCACAGCAGAGAGCAGAGACGCAGCAAGGCCCCGCAACAAACAGAGAGCAGAGAAGCAACACTGAGCTTGTTCAACCGCCCGTGTACAGCATCTGCCTGCACGCCGCATGCGCCCCCCCTACATAATCCTGCGCCCCCCAGTTTGCGCACCGCTGCCTCCTGTACAATACATCCATATCAGGGCTGGTGCACCATACAAACCTTTGGCTGAAGTAGAACATATCCCCGTTGGGGGGGAATTGTACATGCAGTAGGCTAAAGAGGCCTATCAGGATGTTTTCAGACAATTTCCCATATAAGTAAATGGCTGATATAGAATTAACACCTCAGTGTTTGCCTATAGCACTTGCTTGTTAAACCATTTAGGGTCATATTTATTAAGTGGTGCTAAATCACAAGGCAAGTGAATGGGACATGTGGTGCCTTCTAGCTTAGCACCTCTCAGTAAATCTTATCCATAGTACTTAATTATGTAATTATGTAAAGCGCTGCGTACAACTAGCAGCGCTATACAAGAACATGCTATTATTAATAATAATAATTATTATATTATTATTATTATCATTATGTATTGCTGACCACTTGAGCACCCAAGGTTACATTTACTATTGATGTTTACTTTCTAATGTCGTGCAAATGCTACTGGGTGATAAAGAGCACATTGCTACATTTTACAGTAAATCCGGTCTAGTGTGCAATATCTCACTTCCTTGTCTTGCACATATTTCCTCGAACCTTTCAGGCGTAATGCCACTGCACACCTACAGACAGCCACATGCCTTGTACTACATGCTAAATACCTGATGGGTTGTTTTGATGTGACGTTCAAAAAATCTTTGAACTTGCAATGGGTGTGTCATTTCCTGATCCCTGACATATGATCTAAAATACAAAGGAGGCATTGGCATTATACAGATCTAAAAGGTGCAGTCCCTCCTGGGACCATCATAAACCAGTGGCAACCTACCTGTGTAAGGGATCAAATGTGGTTGACATGATTTTTCTACTTAGAAATATGGTCATTTGAAACAGAGGATTTAAATTTATTTCAGCCCCTCTTATTAAACACAAATAAGACTTCCTTGGACAAATCACACTGCGTATGTGCATGGATGTATATATATGAATAATGTACTGGGAATCCTTACACAAATGTAATTAACCTTAAAGCAAAAAAAAACGTTTTTTGTTTTTTTTTTTGCTTTAAAGTTAGTCACATTTGTATAAGGATTCCCAGTACATTATTAATTTCCCTTTAACATAAAGATGATTGTGTTGTGATGGTACGAAGACTGAGACTGTCATTCCATCTGTCCAATAATAGATTGTGTACAGTACATCCGCCAATGGTTTTGTAATAGTTTTTAGATACTGCTTTGAATGTCCACCACACCTACAGTAACACCTTTTATTGCTTAACAAGGGATTCTTGTCTCATGCTTCACGCCTTATCTAATATTATTAATCACGTGTTGGCTAAGCGAAACTGTACATCATATTTTAATGCTTCAGTTTCTTAACTATATGGGATTTTCCTCTTACTTGTGTTTAATACTGATTGCCATTCATGCTGCTGATTTTCTTTTTGTATATCAATCAGTAGATTTAAAAGATTATGGTCCATATTTACTAGGAAGTGCTACACCATAAGGCACGTGATATAGTGCCGGGCGCGTGCTGCGCGTGCGCGGATTTTTAGTTGGCTGACGTAAGTCAGCCTTTCTATAGAAGGTCCGCGCGCACACGGCAGGGAGAGGAGAGCCGACAGACAGCGGCGAAGATGAAGAAATTAATCTTTTCGCCCGCGTGTGTGTGTGTGTGTGTGTGTGTGTGTGTGTGTGTGTGTGTGTGTGTGTGTGTGTGTGTGTGTGTGTGTGTGTGTGTGTGTGTGTGTGTGTGTGTCAATAATTGCAGAAGTTAAAAAAAAAATATTTATTAAAGTTTTTTTTTCTTTAAAAAATCTATTTAGGACTTACATTCACTCACACAACCCAAGCACACACACATACACACAGATATACCTTACCTGCAGCTCCCGGCACTATATACAGGAAAAGCATGCGGCACGCGCGTTCGCATAGGAACGCGGCCACACGGCCTCATCCTGTATATAACAGGCCTAAGGCACAATTGGGGTTGGAAGACCATTTGTAGATCATTCACTTGAATTTATCATGAATTGCCATATTTACTGGGCGGTGCTGGAAGGTATCTTTTATGAAGTAGCACTGCTTGGTAAATATGAACAGTAATCTATTACTACTAATACATTTTCAAATATATTTTGACATTTAAAACTCACTGAGGGCAAATCTAACTGGACTGAAATAGTAAAAAATACCTATGCAATATTGAGATTGCTCAATATAAATTTAGCATTCTCAGTTAAACATTTTTTAGAAAAATAACAACGCATGTAGAATATCAAAGGCCATTTAAAGTCTATATTTATTGTGTTTGACTCATTATTTTTGGTTCCCAATGGGATTTTTATCTAGTTTGGTGCTGCTTAACTTTTTTTTTTTTGCAATTGGGCCGAAGGTGAAACCCAGAAATGGACAGAGCACCGCAAATAAATTACCATTAGAAAGGCCGCGGAGGGGCGCAAATAAATTACCATTAGAAAGGCCGTGGAGGGGCGCAAATAAATTACCATTAGAAAGGCCGCGGAGGGGCGCAAATAAATTACCATTAGAAAGGCCGCGGAGGGGCGCAAATAAATTACCATTAGAAAGGCCGCGGAGGGGCGCAAATAAATTACCATTAGGCCGCGGAGGGGCGCAAATAAATTACCATTAGTCCGCGGAGGGGCACAAATAAATTACCATTAGGCCGCGGAGGGGCGCAAATAAATGACCATTAGGCCGCGGAGGGGCGCAAATAAATTACCATTAGAAAGGCCGCAGAGGGGCGCAAATAAATTACCATTAGGCCGCAGAGGGGCGCAAATAAATTGACAAATCGTCAATAATGTGAAAGGGAAAAAATAAATGTTTAGTATTTTTATTTGTTTAATATAATTAAAAATGACGACATACAAAATTCTGAAAATCTATTCATTTCTACCTGAAGCAAAACACACTTAATCATTCAGTAATCTGCTATATAAATTTATAGTCGGCTCTTGGAATCGGCTCCCATTCTGTATGTGGTTCCTCACTGGCTCCATTGTAGGTAACTGATTGCCCTACCCCCTTAGCTACCCTTTTACACTCTCTTTTCTCACCCTGTTCCCCCGACAGTACACCCCCCATGATCCAACCATGTCCATCTCCCACTAGTCCACTCTATTGCCCCCCCCATCCTTCAGTCTACCCGATCTTAGTTAGCCCGATGCCCCTTCATTCACCCCCCCTTTCTTCTCTCCCCCTTCCTTCTCTCCCCCCTGTCCCACAATTCCCACCTCCTTCAGTAAGTGACAGTCTGTAGATACGACTGCACAAACTTGCTGCTCTTCTCTCCTTTCTCAAATGACAGACTGCTGTGCGGACGTACGGTGAAGGGTACAATATTGGTATGTGGCCTGTACCAATAGGGGCAAGAGGATGATACGTGGCGGTGGTGCTGTTAATCACCGCTGACCATCGTACAGTAGCGCCCCATAATTCACTGCAGCACAGATAATTATGGGGCTCCCTTTTCTGATGCTTGCCGGTGACTGACAGTGCTGCGTATTCTCAGAGCATCCGATACAGCCCAGCAAAACTCCTACCGGCCAGTTTAACCACAAGCTACATCCAGCCCACAGACTTATGTTGAACCCTCCTGATCTAGTTCAGTCATAAAGTATTTGTTACTATCAATTTTGATGGCTTGCCACCATGTTCATATGTTCAGCTATGTTTCCAGCTTTCATATCAACAGTTTTTATGCTGCAGTTTTGATGGCCGCAGAGTACATACGTAGTAGGTTATTGATGGTGTATTAGCTAAGCACCCTTCTGTATGGCAATTTTTAGGCAGTCCAAGGACATTTAGTTGCAGCCATTTTGCCGCAACAGAGTCACCGCCGGCGGTTAGCCGCCACTCAGCTTGCCACAAGTACCTCTTTCCGCCGGCAGTTTTGCCGGCAGAGTAAGTCCCTAACCTTACCCCTTACCCTAAAACACCCCAATCTTAACCCCTAAAACTATTTCTACCCCCTCCCCCTAAAACCTTAACTCCTTGCCCGAATTCCCTACCCTAGAAACCTAACCCCTTACCCTAAAACCCCTATCCTTAACCCCCTACCATAACCCCTTAAGTTAACTCACCTTATTGGCGAAACGACTGGCGGCTGTGTGTCCAGCGGCAGAGAAGCTGCGGCGAAGGGTCCCTTGGCAGACAAACGCCTGTGTCGAACTTGGTTGCGGCAAAACAGCCGCGACCAAATGTCCGATTCTGATTTTTTTTTTAAATTAAGCTCGAGTGACCATTTTAACCGTAGTGCAAGTGAGAGGATGTAGAACAAGCAGCACTTCTTTGGTTGATTTGAAACATGGAAGTAAAACCCAGACATTTTAAAGCCTCTGAAAGGTTTAATATGTATCACGTCAAAAGCCCATCAACCCAGTAGGAAGCTTTCAGAGACCCTCCTAGCCTGTTGTTCACCAGCAGCTATGCTGGAATGCAGGTTGTAACACTCAGACTTAAAGGTGTGGCCCCATATAGCACTGGGTGTACTGTATACTGTTGTGTAGACATTATGGATATAAAGACAATATACATATTTGCAAGTGTAAATATGTAATATAATCACATACACCTCCAAAATGTTTAAAAGTGGTATTTATTTATTTATTTATAAAATATTTTACCAGGAAGTAATACACTGAGCGTTACCTCTCGTTTTCAAGTATGTCCTGGGCACAGAGTTAAGACAAATACTACATGGTTACAAATACAGTTACATAAATGAACAGGGTATACATTATATACAAGACATTGCATGCACAGTTAAAGAAAATATATATTATGGGCGTATGAAACAGTTACAGACCAGGTTAAAATGTGAGACAGCTTTAATAGTGCATAGAAAATATTGTAACTTAAGCTCTGCTCTCCTACGCTCGGCTCATGATTTACATCTCACTATCTCTCTAATTATTTCTTTTCACTGCCGCCTCCAAGAGTTCTGCCTAACTGGTATTCTGTATCACGCCAGGTCAGATTCTGCCCTCACATACATACAGATGTAGCCAGACTCCTTGTCTCCTGAGCCGCGACTGAGAAAGCAAAAAGATGCGGCTTCGGAGACAGTGCCGGTGGTGACATCGCTGCAGGGAAACCATGTTTCCAGGTCGGACCCCCCCCACAGCATGAATCTTCTGGGGCAGCCGCAGTTGTGCTGAAGACAATGAGTCTGGCTACATCTATAAGAATCTAATAAGTAAAATGGTCTTTTAGTTTGACATTTTTGGCCAAAATTGTTGTAAGCCCCTGAGCCAACGCCAGGCACTGTACCGTGTATGAGTCTCACTGGATGTGCTAAAACTGAGCTTTGTCTGTGTTTTATCTTCTGTCTCTGGTTTTAAATATATATTGCCATGCTCAGTAGCACTCCTCTGTGACACTCATATGCTTATATATATGTTGTGGTCATTTTGGGGGTTCAATAGGAGCTTGTTAGGTGTCCAGTATGTTTTACAATTCTTGTCCAGCTAGTCATGGCTGATTGGAGGGTGGCAACCTCCTTCCTAATTTAAGCTCACCCCCTCCCACATTTAAATGGTTATGGGCTCACTCCATAGCATCTTCCACTCAGGGGAACTTGCCTGCTTGCAGTTTGGCTGTGACATCTCTGATACAGAGTGCTTTTCCTGGTAATGTACAGGTTAATAAAAGCTTCAGTCAGACAGAACTTTGCAGCTAATATTGACAGATTTACTATAATCATTCTTCCTGTTATTACACAGGTTATTAAGAATTTATATTAGCGTTAGGGACCCCTGAATTGTGGTCTGCCGTGAAGTTGGCTCAGGGGCTTACAACAATTTTGGCCAAAAATGTCAAACTAAAAGACCATTTTACTTATTAGATATTTATACATATATATTTAGGCACTGTACCGTGTATGAGTTTCACTGGATGTGCTAAAACTGAGCTTTGTCTGTGTTTTATGTTCTGTCTCTGGTTTTAAATACATCTATAAGAAGACTTATCCAACACTCTCCTGACTTTCTTTGTACAGTATGTGGAGAGTATGTATGCCTGATTTAAGCTCTAGGTATATATGGACAAAGTTACTCATAGTTTGGGGTGGCAATAGTGAATTTTGCAGCGTAATAACCCATGGGATTCAGTAATGTGTAATACTGGTTGTCGCACCTCGATCCACGTGGACTCCCATTGACTTGAATGGCATTTAATGCATAATTGCACTGCAATAACTTATATTGCACCATCCATGTAGAAGTGATGTATATGGCCAGTCACTAGTGATTTGAGTATTTCTATAGTTTTATTCTTTCTTCTGTCAAGATTGATATAACTGGAGAATACTGACCCTTGCACTTATGACTATAATTTTGCATTCCCGTACAGCAGTTTGTGCTTTGGAACAAATTAGCATATTCCAGGAAGAGAGATAATAAAAATGCCTGTAGGTATTGTAGACATTCTGTTGCAATCTTACAGTGAATCACAAGTGGTGAAGGTGAACCTGTAAAGCCTAATTATCAGTGACTAAACGATAAGCCTGTTTTCTTTCCATGACATAATGCTTATGTCTCTACAGTGACACAGGTTTGGGAATTCTTCAGAGAAATAATCCACATCTCTCTTTTGTCTATTATACATGTAAACAAAATAACTTAATAAAAACTTTGCACCTGTGTGTAGGCCACTGAAACAAATGAAAAGTTGATTTAAAGCAGCTTTTGCGGGTTTACGGAATTAAATTAGAAAATTACTTTTTTTGATCAGTACAATATATAGGCCTATATATTTCCTTTTGACCTTTGAAAGATCTTGGGAGGGGTGCCTTTTTCCATCTTTGTGTCAGCGACAGTAATGGTAATAGTTTTTCTTATGTAATGAGCGGAGATTTTTCAGGTAGAGGTTTCTGCCTTCGCAATGTTTTGTTTAATGAATATTCTGATTGAGGTGCACTCCCGAACCTGAACGGAACTGCCTCGGATGATCCGTTATCCACTGCATGAGGGCATCACCGGAGTCCAATATTATCCTATGACAGGGGGTCTTTGAATAAAATGTGTCAACGTGTTCTTTTATCACTGATCATTAATCGCTTTTGACACACTTTATTAAAAGGCCCCTGGAGTGCCATTTTCTTCCTTTCATGGGATACGTTTTGACTCTAATGAGTTTCATGCACTCCTTTGCAGAGATGACACTGGCACCCACATATAATGAGACTTTACTTCCTTATTCTTTGCAATGTGGCCATAGACATTTATTATAGATCAGGGAATCTGTTCCACCTACTGTCTGACCATTTTTCTCTCTATAAGCGGTCATTACCCAGTGATAGAAACACACCTAGAAGCAGCAAAATATTCCTACATTAATTAGAAATGGACATGCATGTCTCACATAGTTTGCAATAATTCAATGTATTATTTATCCAGAGAAAAATAACTCGCATGTGTAGAGGACACATGGGGACTATATTATGGAAACCACATAAGATACAAGTTATAATAGATATATTGATCCATATTTGCTAAGCGTTGCTATGCCACAATCACCTTCTGCTGGTAGAAGACATCTTCTGGCCTATTGAGTCGAATGAGAGCAGTGAATGTTTTCCAGAAGCAATCCCCTATTTTTATCTCCAGGTACCTTAACTTGGCCAAAGGCCTGAAAAGTAAATTGACTTCCATTGTTCCAAAACTCTTTGTGGTGGGTTTTGTGACACTCTAGTATCCCTTTTAATACTAATAATAATTAATTATGCTTGCCAACCCTTTGATTCACAGTTCTTGTAGCTGTAACCAAATATACCATGTTATACAGACAATGCAGAATGTACACAAATATATAACGGTTTATAATTATTATATAAGGTATATAATATATATTAATGGAGTTACATGTAGAAAAAAACTAGGAAAAATGAGTCCTGATTTCAATAACTTTAATGACAGAACTGCAAGTGCATATGAGACATGGATAGAAACAAAAGTGAATTCTGTTTTAACCAACTTGTCACAATGGTCACATCTCCTTCTATAAAAGAATAAGGGAATCAATAAACGGTGCCTATAATGTTTGGTCACTCTGGAGATGGGGTGCTCAACTCCGGTTCTCAAGGCGACCCCCCCACACCCTCCCAAGTCGAGTTTTAAGGATATCCCAGCTTCAGCACAGGTGGCTCAATCAGTCCCTGCTTCAGCACAGCTTGCTTAATCAGTCCCTGCTACAGCAAAGGAGAAGTCTTCGACTGAGCCTCCTGTGCTGAAGCTGGAATATCCTTAAACCTCTACCTGTTGAGGGGTCTTACGGACTGTAGTTGAGACAGCTGCAACAATTTTAACTAAGTCCCTGTTCACGGGGTTTGTGCTTTAAATGTTGGGCTTGCAGGCACCCTCCTCACTCCTAGAAGAAGCGCCAGTAGTGCGTGAAACGCGTAGAGGAGGAGGCTGTGCTGCAGCCTGCTGTTCCATCTGTGTGTTCTCAATAAAGCTACTGTGTTCAAAATCCGGGATCTGACGTCATTGGGCTTTTTGCTGTCGCTCCGGATTCACCTCTTTCCTTCCACATGGAGTTGAGACCCCCTACTCTGGAAGATGCACCAATTTTCTTTTCATTTGCCTCGATCACCAACAACAAGTTGAAGCAAAAGGGACAGAAAACAGAATAAATTACTATCGTGTGCTTTTTTTTCTTTTCCCTTTTAAGAGTTCTTGTCTCAGAATAGCCATAACGTAGAATGCTAACATATTTATAACCCTGAAGGTGTCCTATTGCAGAAAATGGCTTAGTACAGTAAATATGTGCCTGTCTGTAAAAAGAAGAGGTCAGTGTATATGTACACCATAAACAGCTGTACTCTATGGGGGTTTTCATACTCCATTACACTTTTCTTTTCCAGATGCTAACTATCAAAAGTGGGCGTTATCAAATAGACACGGATGTGCTGCTGTTTCCCTGGAAGATGACTTACAAAGATATCGGCTCTGAATTTATTCCCCGGGGGGCTTATGGGAAAGTACATTTGGCACAAGATCTAGAAACAAAAAAACGAATGGCATGCAAACTGGTAAGTTCCCGGAATAGCAGCTCTCCAAATAATGATGTCTAGAAGAGGCAGCATCACGGGGGAGCTATGTACTGTACCACCGTTTCACCGGCAGCCCAACTGGGGCCAGATAATCTGCACAGAATTTATTAAAGAAATACAATTCCATTGATTCCCTGTAAATGTAGAGCAGGAATCCCATCGAGAAGCTAATGCATTGAACTTGTATAATGCTAAGTGTGGTGCCCCCTGAGCATGTCCTGCTCTAAAAAAAACAACAACGTCACAATAATGATTACAAATAAATAAATAAACAAGCGTCTAAGATTAGAATGGTAACTTGGTAACTTTAGATCAGGGGTTCTCATCTCCAGTCCTCCAGACCCCCCCCCCCCCCCCCCGCCTCCAACACGTCAGATTTTCAGGGTATCCAAGCTTAAGCGCAGGTTGCTCAATTAATGTCTCTCTGCTTCAGCACAGATAGTTGAAGACTGAGCCACTGATTTGAGCCACCTGTGCTGAAGCTGAGATATCCTTAAACCTGACCCGTTAAGAGGGTCTTGAGGACCCGAGTTGAGAATCTCTGCTTTAGATAGCACTGGGCACTGGGGAAAGCTTCATTTTAACCTCCCGGACACTTAACATTTCAGACACTTATATCTCCTGAATAGAGCTTTGAATTTGAAAAAAACAAAAACGTCACTGGAAAAGGCAAGAACAAATCTAATGCTTTATAAAGCGTTCTCTTGCAACAATATGGCCCCATAATTGATACGCAGTCTTCACATAAAAAATGTTGTTGATTGTTTCTGAGAGGTGAAAGCCAGTGGCACTGACCGCTGTCTGCATTCCATGGTATAACTTGGCAAATAGAAATACCACTTGTGGGCATGTCTGAGGCAGCTCTGACTCCAAAGTTTTATGTTGGCCAGACACACGGGAAGAAATGTATGAAGATTTCCCTGGAGCAGATTACTCCCCCTGAAAACATTTTCTTCTTTAATTAAATGGATGGTTTTATTGCACCACTTTCGTGGCCTTTTCTGCCCATGCCCCCCATAGTACCAGTACTGCATTCAATCTGATTAAGAGAAGTGTAATACTTTATAATTGTTTAGTAATTGTATTAGCACACGGGTATGAAAGTCTGCCTGCTGCATAATTGGGGAATACAAATGTACTTCATTAAAAATCTCATAGAAAGCATGTGGGAGGGACCATATATCAAAGCATTTAATGGAAGCCGATAGATGCATTGTCATCACGTTTTCTAATTTTATTGTATTGGGGCACTTTGCACCTACTTTATACCATACGAATCAGCTTCTCATTATGGGGAGTGTCAGTAGGAGGTAGTAAGTGACTATAAGAAATATCAATTTTGTTGTCATTTGACACAGTAAGAATTAGGGCTTATCCACGTAGCAGCAAGAACTCGGTGTAAATAATGCTCATATGGTCTAATTGCCATACTCTAAAATTATGTTGATCCACATGTCATTCTCCCGACCATAGATCCCAGTGGAACAGTTCAAACCAGCAGATGTGGAGATTCAAGTCCACTTTCGTCATGACAATATTGCTGAACTATACGGGGCTGTATTGTGCGACAACACCGTCCACCTGTTTATGGAGGCTGGAGAAGGAGGGTCAGTCATGGAAAAGCTGGAGAGCTGTGGACCTCTGAGGGAGTTTGAAATTATCTGGGTGATCAAACATATTCTCAAGGGACTTGATTTTCTTCACTCAAAAAATGTGATCCACCATGATATAAAACGTAAGTCTGTGTTCCTTTCTTCTTCTTCCAGAAATTGTATTTTTTAAGACCCATATTTTAATTCCGCAGCTAGGAATATTGTTTTTTTTAAATATTATGTCAAAAGGACCTGCAACCGCAAGGCATTCTGTAAAATGATGTTGCAGCACTGGAAAGGCAAGCAAACATGTTACATCCATTAACAATAACTTTGTTAAAGCTAATGGTAAAACAATTCATTTAAATTCTTGCTTACAATTTAATTTACAATGATGTAAATATGTTCTAATGAGGCATCACAGAAGCGTACCTAGAACATATACCCAGCACACGTGTTCTAAACAAACACCTGAGAGAAGGGTGTGGATTATCAGATGTGTCCAGTCTGTTCTACACCTTTTTTTAATGCAAATAAGGTGAAATAAAATAGCAAAAGTGATCTTGCAATTTGAATTAATTAGCATCTCTCATTTTAGCCAGCAACATTGTGTTCATGTCAACAAAAGCTGTTCTAGTGGACTTTGGACTAAGTATTCAGATGACTGGAGATGTGTACTATCCCAAGGACCTGAGGGGAACAGAGGTAATATAATATACATTGTTTCTTTGTTACTTTGTTCCTGTTGGTATCCACAAATATTAGCAATCACAGTGCTATATTCATGTAGGGTTCTGAACCCTATTACACAGGGGAGAGTATGTTCGGCAGCAATAGCAGTTTAACCCTCAACGATTTCTCATCACAGAAAGTTGACACACCAGACACAGGAGAGAACAGTCCTATGTAAATCATTATGAACCTGATTGTTGTAAACCTTTCAGCTGCACATTTATTATATTTTACACGTTATTGTCCGGAAGAAATCTAAATTAATAAAGGCCAACATAGTCATTTAAAGCAGCAATCTCCACACTTTTGGAATTTGTATTTTTTTTTTTTACAGAATTGGTACTGAAGGGGGTATTTGTAATTGAACCTTGCTATTTCTAGCTCATGACATCCCCAAGATCTCCTGAAATATTTGCCTTTTTATATGCCAGTAAATTTAAAGTCATAACAAAGATGGCTGTCCGGGTTCATCCAATAGGGAGCTGCTATTTCATGCTCTGTTGACATCGCAGTTTCCTATTGGCCAAAGGGTCGAGGCCTGATTGTCAGTCATCGATTTTCCAAAATGCACCAGAAACACCAGAACCTACACATGGCGCTGTTCAGATCCAGGGAAGCACCTGTTTCTGATTCTATGAACATACTAAATAAATAGACTTGCGGGGGGGGGGAAGGGGGGGTTGCTTTTTGTTGATATAAACAACACACCATGTGACTGTATTAACATACATGCACACAATGAATGCAAGCATTAGGGATCAGTAGTGAGTCTGTAGTCTATAAATGCAGAAGTTACATGACAATTGGGGTTAGGTTAATTTATGTGGCCTAATGGTATGTTTAAAAAGGATTAAAGAGCAAAATATCAACATTATGTGTTAAATATACATATACTGTACTACACAAATGTGTTCATTGTCTGGTATGTATAACTTGCCTGCAATGTTTGACATGAGGCTATACACCATCTGTTAAACTATTCTAACGGATCATTTATTAAAGTCTCATGGAGTCCAGACTATGGCACAACTGATGCAAAAATCTGCACCAGATATGCAGTCACAAGCCTTTAATAAGTAAGTCCTAACCATTTCCACGTACCTGACCAGGATACATTTCTTGTAATAGTACATCGTTGGTTTATGGAGCGAAAAAAAACAGAACTACAAATACGATCGTGTTAATGTGCTTTTTTGTTTTTATACACAATCCTATAAAATATTTTCCAAAATATTCTCCATATTCAAACTATAACTACTGGTACCGAACCTTACATACTTGCATGTGTTATACTGTACCATGATTCCAAGACACCTCTAAAAAAACAAATGCTAACTTCTTTTTTATATATATTGTTTGGTTACAGATATACATGAGTCCAGAAGTGGTTCTCTGCAGAGGTCACTCAACTAAAGCTGATATATACAGCATGGGAGCAACCATTATTCACATGCAGACTGGGAATCCTCCTTGGGTGAAGCGATACCCACGTTCCGCATATCCTTCATACCTCTACATAGTAGGTTTTCACAATCTCAAATAATGTTTAAAACCCAATATTGTATCACTTTTACAAGACAATAATTATTTAGAAATACACAACAGTCATGAAGCCGTTTACCACACTACAGGAAATAAAAGGTTTTAAGGTTTGGGAGGTGGGGAGGGGGGGCAGGGGGGGTTAATGAAGAGAACAAAAGTATTTGTGCATTGATTTAATATTTTCCACTTTGAAACTATAACTGAGTAAAATGAGGATAGCTGCACTTCTTTCTGCATCAGCACAGGCAGCTTCTTCATATTCCCTATTAACGGTCTGAGACATGCCAAAACAAATGTTAAAGGTGTCATCTCTATTCTTAAACATGGTTTCTCGTATCTTTTGGGAGGGAATCCATCCACATTCCCCAAACTCTTTCTCATCTCCATAGTACCTTTGTAAGTCAGAGAAATTCCCTCTGAAAAGCCATGCTGCCTCACATAGAACCACGCGATGTAGAATCAGATGAAGCTTTCATTCTGCTTATTTCATTCTTGTGGTGTTTTTGTCGTCACTTGGACAGGAGAAAATGCCAGATTCTTGGAGTGGATATGGAGTCATTAAGTCCTGCTGCAATGGCAGTGCTTAGGACTAGAATTATTTATTTCTGTATAAGTTATATACGATGCGTTTGGTTCAAATGTGACACTGGCTGGCATTGGATCATTAAAGTGTGAAAGTGAAAAGGTTTACAAATATTTTGGGCCAAACCAGCTATGACAATTTGACTAGAAGTATGAATTTATAATGTTATTATAGACACTGTGTGTGAGATAACCATTATGTAATTCTTAACTTATGTTATGTTTCATGGGTCCAGTTCTCTTCTGACCCAAGTCACTCTATCCCACGTCTTATTCAGTGGTTCGAAGTGACTTTAAAGTAGTGGTACGGTGCCAACCTTCAATAACGCCAAATGTATTTAATACTGGGAAAAGGCTATGCTGACAGTAGTTGACAAAGGTTTGTACAATAATCATGCCGAGAAAGCAGAAAGAGAGGGAGGCTTCCTAAAACAAATCAATGTTTCTTTAAATAATGTAACATATGGGACTCTTATTATGTCAATAAAAAAAAGTAGCTGTACTTGGGTTGCAAATTAAAAAGTAGTTGTACTCTATTCCCTGCAGTAACAACACACTTCAACCAGTGCTTTTATTCCAAGTGCTTTTAGTCTTGAAATTTCCATTTCTCTCTGTTCAATGTTCGCTACTCCTGACTCCTATGATTACTCTACCTGTTTTGGGAGATTAAAATAACTTGTAATTATCAAATGTAACTAACTGTTCCTTATTCTCTAGAGTAGTTGTACATGCTTTCTATAAAATCTATGCGAAATGGTGTCTTGTCATGTTATTAAAAAAATGCACGTTATTATCTATTACAGATACACAAGCAAGCCCCACCGTTAGAAGACATTGCAGAAGATTGCAGCCCTGCCATGAGACAGTTTCTTGTTGCATTACTGGAAAGGAACCCGAATCAACGGCTTCCTGCTGCAGAATTACTAAAACATGAAGCCTTGCATCCCCCTCCAGAGGATCAGCCACGGTGTCAGAGTTTGGACTCTGCCCTCTTTGAAAGGAAACGATTACTTAAGAAAGAGTTGGAGCTACCAGAAAACATTACAGGTACAAATGCCTTTTTATGTGTCCTGCTTATATTTTCACGATTGCATGTGTTCTGTAACAGTGGTGATGTGGAAACCTATTGTATTGGGTAAAAATGGGTTTATGAATTGGGGTTCTCTTAACAACAGTTCTTAACTTTTTTTGTGGAAAATTTTGCAATGTAGAAGCAGAATCAATTCTGATTTCCTGCAGACCTGATTACCAATGAAAACCACTCTTTCCATGGTTCATATACAGCATTAATATACTTCATATCCAGGATATTCCATTATTCTGTTCTAATAACAGAAGATGGAAACTTCTGCACTCATTCAGTGCCATTTTTTGTAGAAAAATGTGGAGGAAGCTAATCTAACCAGCACCCACTTCTCCTATTTGTTCCAGGCCGTCCTATATGCCCTCATCTAAAATATGTACATTCTGTCACCCTATCCCTTTTAAGTAACTTCCTCTTCCCATCACATGTCTCCTGTTACCATCAGGTATTTCCTAGCCCCTCTATTTTATCCCCTGCCAGCCTCTTATTCCCCAGCCCTGTTATGTGCCATCCTGCCGTCCTTATGTTTCCTATGTCTCCCTTATTTTCTCTCTGCTCTCTTTCCAACTAAAGAGCCCACTTTCTATCTCAAGATTTCCCTGTCTCCCACCTGTCTTTCCTGCTCCTTTATGTACCCTCTGACATGTTCGACACACCCTTCTCACGACACCCTCTGGCTTCTCAACTGCCCTGTCTTTCTCATGTCCATTTCTGTCCCCCCCTTCCTTTTTTTTTTAGCTTTTTGCAGCACTCAATAAGCTCATACAAGACTAGCTTCTCTCCATCCATTATCCATTAGGAGTTGTCACCTACTCACACTTCTTGTTTAGCTAGCAAGAAAATAGGGGAAGGGTGTCTCTTGGAAGTGAGGTTACAAATACCTAAAGCACAAATTCATTGCAGACCTTTTTACAGCAATTAATAATTAAAGCAGTGCGTTTTTTGGTGCAACCTAGGATCATAATTGATTAACTCAATACAACAGTTTATAATTACATTAAACTCTACTCATCAATGTTAACAAGTTGTGTGTACCCAACCCCACATATGACCAAATGTATCTTATGATCAGAAGTGTGATTGCTCTCATAAATGTCACAGTTTAACTTTCTTCCCTATTTGAACTCCTACATTATTGAGTAATAGGTTTGATGTATAAGAATGGGAATAAGATATACTTGAGGTCTTTCTGGTGCAGGCCTTTTCTTTTCTTTAGGGAACTTTTCACAGATTTTCATCGTTTAACGCCTAATCTTTTTCTTTTTCAGACTCCTCGTTATACTTAAGTGATGATTCTGAGATGCTGAAGAGGCAGAGGTCCCTGTCTGTTGACCTTGGAGCTCTTGCTGGCTATTTTAACATTGTCCGTGGACCTCCTAATGTGGAGTATGACTGCCAGTAATTATGGATTTTGTAGAAGAAGCATGGATAAGGAAGGATCCAATGTCTACAGGAAATTGCTATTTTTAAAAAAACTTTTCCTTGTCAAGCATTATTAATGAAAACAGTGGATGTAAGCTATTTTATATAACATACTCTCACCAGCAATTGAAATGAATGCAAAACGAACATGAAAAGGACTGGTCGACGTAATGAAATAAGCAACTAGAAATCTATCCATCTTCCTATTTATTGCGATATTGCACTTTCATGTATCTACCGCTTAATTCTTCATTTCAAATACACAACGAATCATCAGTGATGCTCTGATGTCAGAAAGTCTTTATGGATGTCAGAGACTTCACCAGTGAAGTCCAAAATATGATGTGCTCTTGTAAGGATTATTAATTAGCACATTTTAAATTGTATCTTTTTAGAAAATGAATATGTTCCTATGGAATTGTAATTCACATGGTTGTTCCTTATATCTGAAATGTAAAGTGTAATGTTTTGACATGTTATTCTGTACATCCCTACGGATGAGTGGGAAATTCTATGAAACTCTTAAAGACTGCTCGTTTAACTTCTATTGTTCAGGAGGGTTCTGCAAAGCAGCTAAATGGTAAAATAGTACTCTTTTGTGCTATGAACAGAATGTGGCATACTGTGTATGCTAAATACTTGCATTCAATGGTAGCAAGACCAGCTTGTAGATTTTAAGCATTCGTTCAAGAGTGCCACTGTAAAAAATATATATATCTATATGTCTGATCGCAATCATTAAATAAATCATAAGTACAATGGTTATTTTATGTGTATGCTTTCATTATTATCATTACATAACATGTACTATATGAGTAAAGGGTTTTATCTGTCTGTTGGTGTGCCTCGGGGCTTTGTTCTGGGACCTCTCCTTTTCTCCAACTCTTTTGGCCTTAGATGTCATTTCTATGCAGATGATACGCAGATACTGTATATCACCCCTACCCTCACTCCTGCAATCCAGTCCCAACTCTCTAATTTGCCTCCATGCTATATCCTCGCGGATGGTGGTCTGCCACCTTAAATTTAATAAGTCTAAAACTGAGCTCTCAGATTTCCCCCTAAACCTGGCTTTATACCCCCTTTTTTCATTACAGACAATGGTACTACCATCTATCATGTCACCAAATGCACATGGCCTAGGAGTGATATTTGATTCCTCCCTTTCCATTCACGCCATGGCTAAAATGTGTCGCTTCTTCCCCCGTAATATTGCCAAGATCCACCATTTGCTCTGTCAATCTACTGCTAAAACTCTAATGCATGCCCTTATCCTCTCTCGTCTGGATTATTGTAACATACTGCTAACAGGCATCGCTGCCTTACAACTTTCTCCTTTGCAATCCATCCAAAATTCTGCTGCTAGAATAATTTAACTTTTGCCCAAAACACTCTCTGCCTCCTTTCCACCCATTTCACCTCTACTGCTTTCTCTCGTTAAACCCTTTTCTCTCCCTGCCCCTTACCTGTGGAACTGCCTCAGTCAGTATATGCCAAGCACCCTCTTCCCCAAGCTTAAAGTTATACCTTTTAAATAAAGAATTTCAATAGCCTAGACCAGCGGTGCGCAAACTAGGGGGCCCAAAACTTTTTCTGGGGGGGGCCCGGCGTTTACAAAGGCCCCGCGCTGAGAGCGCGAGGCCTCTGTAAACTTAATTACCAGGCTCTGGTCATGCGGCTCTATGACAACGCGGCTTCAAATGACGCCCGTTGCCATGGAGACGTGACGTCACATGACCCCGCAGTGTCATTTGATGCATCATTGGACGCGATGGGGGTGCGACCGAGGAGGGAGCAAGTAGGGGGGGCGCAGGCACGGGGAGTTTGCGCACCGCTGGCCTAGACTCATAATTACTGTCCCACACCCACAGTCACTCCTACCAACTATTGTGGCCAATCACTGCCACCTACTGCACTTATTCCCTCACCTTCTGTCTCTGTAAATCTCCCAACACACCACTTGGATTGTAAGCTCTCAGGCAGGGATTTCCTCTCCTATTATCTGATTTTCTATGGTGTACTTATTGTACTATAATTCTCTGTACTGTATTATTATTTTTTTAAAGCCCCAAAGTACTGTGTGCGCTATATAAATAAAGATATACATACAATACATACTAGCCTGTTGAGGGCCGTAGGGGCACGGCCCTTCAAGCATGTTGCGAACACATACTCATGGAGTGACTGATTATGGAAATGGAAGAGGTCTCTCTGTGTGCCATATCACGTCCTACGCTGCACAGGAGCGTAGAACACAAACTCCCCTACAAAACGAGCTAATGAAGTCCATGATTTACTGCCCCTGGAGTACCACTCCAAAGGATTAAAAATGTCTCACCTTTACCTATCTTGCCCAATATGTCAACAACCTTGATGGACCAGCATAGATATTTATTATAGTTAATATATGGTGACCATATTCGGCAAATCTTACATTTGTTACAAATATAGGGGGTGATATGTTATTTGAAAGTCATGCCTAGAGAGACATCAGAAGCAAGGCAATAACATCTGTATAGCCCCTCTTATTTCCCTATGTGTCAGGGTGGGAGCCTGAGTCCACCCTCCCTTAGTACACCATAGTCAGACTAACCAGACAAAAACCAGAGGAGACGTGTGTGTGCCAAATAGGCCAATGTTAATGCCGACAGCACGGCGTTGGAGCTCTTATCTAAAGATAGAGTATGTTCGCATTACAGACCTGTTAAGAATGAATTATTTGTGTGATGCTTGTGTACGTTCACAGAGGATACACAAAATGTCAGGAACGGGTCTCCCGACTGTCTGTTATCCGTCTGTGTCTTAAAATGGCAATCCGATCCGGTGGATTTTTCTTGTAAATGTTTTATATTGTATTGAAGCAGGGGGTGTCCGGAGCTGAACCCCATTCATTTCAGCTGTAGGGACCCCCTGCTTTTGGATATCCTTACCTCCGAACAAGATACCTGTTGCAGCTCTACTTGGCTGCCACGGTTCACAATATGTCCGCTGTTGAAAGTTTTTGTGTCCGGTGGACCAATAGGAAGCAGTGACGTCATCGGTGCGGCTTCCCATTGGCCTATGTGACGTGGGAGCTTTAAGCTTTAAAGCCCTGCCTGCTGAGCCAGAGCAGCTACCGCCACCTACGTCAGAGGTAAGTTTCCCGGAAGCAGTGAGTCCTCAGAGCTGAAATGAACTGTGTTCAGCTCCCAAAACCCCCTGCTTCAATGCTATATAAAGTAAAATAAATTGTAGTCTTGGTTTGTTCATTTAACAATTTAGCAAGAAACCACTTTGCAGATTGTGAGGTGACTTCTTCCCTCAACTCCCTCACTGGAGCTTAAGATGGCGCTGGCTGTCTCTATCTCAGGCTGTCAGACTGTCACTAGCTATCTCTATCTGCATCTCTCAGACTGCCCACTAGCTGTCTCTGTGTCTGACTGTCACTAGCTATCTGTGTGTGCATCTCTCAGACTGTCACTAGCTATCTGTGTGTGCATCTCTAAGACTGTCACTAGCTATCTGTGTGTCACTGCCCCGCCTCCCTCAGTCTCCCCCCCCCCCCCCCGCCTCCGATCGCGCCCGCTGGCTCATCTGCATGGGCATGAAATCATGCAGATTTAAGCAGGCGAGCCTCAGCGTCGGCTCGGCTCGGCTCAACCCTCTATGGCCCCAGCCTAAGACTGTCACTAGCTATCCGTGTGTGCATCTCAGACTGTCACTATCTATCTGTGTGTGCATCTCAGACTGTCACTATCTATCTGTGTGTGCATCTCTAAGACTGTCACTATCTATCTGTGTGTGCATCTCAGACTGTCACTTTATATCTGTGTGTGCATCTCAAAGACTGTCACTAGCTATCTGTGTGTGCATATCTCAGACTGTCACTATCTATCTGTGTGTGCATATCTCAGACTGTCACTAGCTATCTGTGTGTGCATCTCTAAGACTGTCACTATCTATCTGTGTGTGCATATCTCAGACTGTCACTAGCTATCCGTGTGTGCATCTCAGACTGTCACTATCTATCTGTGTGTGCATCTCTAAGACTGTCACTATCTATCTGTGTGTGCATCTCTAAGACTGTCACTAGCTATCTGTGTGTGCATCTCAGACTGTCACTATCTATCCGTGTGTGCATCTCTAAGACTGTCACTAGCTATCTGTGTGTGCATCTCTAAGACTGTCACTAGCTATCTGTGTGTGCATCTCAGACTGTCACTATCTATCTGTGTGTGCATCTCTAAGACTGTCACTATCTATCTGTGTGTGCATCTCTCAGACTGTCACTAGCTATCTGTGTGTGCATCTCTAGACTGTCACTAGCTATCTGTGTGTGCATCTCTAGACTGTCACTAGCTATCTGTGTGTGCATATCTCAGACTGTCACTAGCTATCTGTGTGTGCATATCTCAGACTGTCACTAGCTATCTGTGTGTGCATATCTCAGACTGTCACTAGCTATCTGTGTGTGCATCTCTAGACTGTCACTAGCTATCTGTGTGTGCATATCTCAGACTGTCACTAGCTATCTGTGTGTGCATCTCTAGACTGTCACTAGCTATCTGTGTGTGCATCTCTAGACTGTCACTAGCTATCTGTGTGTGCATATCTCAGACTGTCACTAGCTATCTGTGTGTGCATCTCTAGACTGTCACTAGCTATCTGTGTGTGCATATCTCAGACTGTCACTAGCGATCTGTGTGTGCATCTCTAGACTGTCACTAGCTATCTGTGTGTGCATATCTCAGACTGTAACTAGCTATCTGTGTGTGAACCTCTGACTGCCCACTAGCTATCTGTGTGTGCATCTATAGACTGTCACTAGCTATCTGTGTGTGCATCTATAGACTGTCACTAGCTATCTGTGTGTGCATATCTCAGACTGTCACTAGCTATCTGTGTGTGCATCTATAGACTGTCACTAGCTATCTGTGTGTGCATATCTCAGACTGTAACTAGCTATCTGTGTGTGAATCTCTGACTGCCCACTAGCTATCTGTGTGTGCATCTCTAGACTGTCACTAGCTATCTGTGTGTGCATATCTCAGACTGTCACTAGCTATCTGTGTGTGCATATCTCAGACTGTCACTAGCTATCTGTGTGTGCATCTCTCAGACTGTCACTAGCTATCTGTGTGTGCATATCTCAGACTGTAACTAGCTATCTGTGTGTGAATCTCTGACTGCCCACTAGCTATCTGTGTGTGCATCTCTCAGACTGCCCACTAGCTGTCTCTGTGTCTCAGACTGTCACAAGCTATCTGTGTGTGCATCTTTCAGACTGTCACTAGCTATCTGTGTGTGCATCTCTCAGACTGCCCACTAGCTGTCTCTGTTTCTCAGACTGTCACAAGCTATCTGTGTGTGCTTCTCTCAGACTGTCACTAGCAATCTGTGTATCATACTGTCACTAGCTATCTGTGTGTGCATCTCTCAGACTGTCACTAGCTATCTGTGTGTGTATCTCTCAGACTGTCACTAGCTATCTGTGTGTGCATATCTCAGACTGTCACTAGCTATCTGTGTGTGTATCTCTCAGACTGTCACTAGCTATCTGTGTGTGCATATCTCAGACTGTCACTAGCTATCTGTGTGTGTATCTCTCAGACTGTCACTAGCTATCTGTGTGTGTATCTCTCAGACTGTCAGAGGTAAGTTTCCCGGAAGCAGTGAGTCCTCAGAGCTGAAATGAACTGTGTTCAGCTCCCAAAACCCCCTGCTTCAATGCTATATAAAGTAAAATAAATTGTAGTCTTGGTTTGTTCATTTAACAATTTAGCAAGAAACCACTTTGCAGATTGTGAGGTGACTTCTTCCCTCAACTCCCTCACTGGAGCTTAAGATGGCGCTGGCTGTCTCTATCTCAGGCTGTCAGACTGTCACTAGCTGTCTCTATCTGCATCTCTCAGACTGCCCACTAGCTGTCTCTGTGTCTGACTGTCACTAGCTATCTGTGTGTGCATCTCTCAGACTGTCACTAGCTATCTGTGTGTGCATCTCTAAGACTGTCACTAGCTATCTGTGTGTCACTGCCCCGCCTCCCTCAGTCTCCCCCCCCCCCCCCGCCTCCGATCGCGCCCGCTGGCTCATCTGCATGGGCATGAAATCATGCAGATTTAAGCAGGCGAGCCTCAGCGTCAGCGCGGCTCGGCTCGGCTCAACCCTCTATGGCCCCAGCCTAAGACTGTCACTAGCTATCCGTGTGTGCATCTCAGACTGTCACTATCTATCTGTGTGTGCATCTCAGACTGTCACTATCTATCTGTGTGTGCATCTCTAAGACTGTCACTATCTATCTGTGTGTGCATCTCAGACTGTCACTTTATATCTGTGTGTGCATCTCAAAGACTGTCACTAGCTATCTGTGTGTGCATATCTCAGACTGTCACTATCTATCTGTGTGTGCATATCTCAGACTGTCACTAGCTATCTGTGTGTGCATCTCTAAGACTGTCACTATCTATCTGTGTGTGCATATCTCAGACTGTCACTAGCTATCCGTGTGTGCATCTCAGACTGTCACTATCTATCTGTGTGTGCATCTCTAAGACTGTCACTATCTATCTGTGTGTGCATCTCTAAGACTGTCACTAGCTATCTGTGTGTGCATCTCAGACTGTCACTATCTATCCGTGTGTGCATCTCTAAGACTGTCACTAGCTATCTGTGTGTGCATCTCTAAGACTGTCACTAGCTATCTGTGTGTGCATCTCAGACTGTCACTATCTATCTGTGTGTGCATCTCTAAGACTGTCACTATCTATCTGTGTGTGCATCTCTCAGACTGTCACTAGCTATCTGTGTGTGCATCTCTAGACTGTCACTAGCTATCTGTGTGTGCATCTCTAGACTGTCACTAGCTATCTGTGTGTGCATATCTCAGACTGTCACTAGCTATCTGTGTGTGCATATCTCAGACTGTCACTAGCTATCTGTGTGTGCATATCTCAGACTGTCACTAGCTATCTGTGTGTGCATCTCTAGACTGTCACTAGCTATCTGTGTGTGCATCTCTAGACTGTCACTAGCTATCTGTGTGTGCATATCTCAGACTGTCACTAGCTATCTGTGTGTGCATCTCTAGACTGTCACTAGCTATCTGTGTGTGCATATCTCAGACTGTCACTAGCGATCTGTGTGTGCATCTCTAGACTGTCACTAGCTATCTGTGTGTGCATATCTCAGACTGTCACTAGCTATCTGTGTGTGCATATCTCAGACTCACTAGCTATCTGTGTGTGCATATCTCAGACTGTCACTAGCTATCTGTGTGTGCATATCTCAGACTGTAACTAGCTATCTGTGTGTGAACCTCTGACTGCCCACTAGCTATCTGTGTGTGCATCTATAGACTGTCACTAGCTATCTGTGTGTGCATCTATAGACTGTCACTAGCTATCTGTGTGTGCATATCTCAGACTGTCACTAGCTATCTGTGTGTGCATCTATAGACTGTCACTAGCTATCTGTGTGTGCATATCTCAGACTGTAACTAGCTATCTGTGTGTGAATCTCTGACTGCCCACTAGCTATCTGTGTGTGCATCTCTAGACTGTCACTAGCTATCTGTGTGTGCATATCTCAGACTGTCACTAGCTATCTGTGTGTGCATATCTCAGACTGTCACTAGCTATCTGTGTGTGCATCTCTCAGACTGTCACTAGCTATCTGTGTGTGCATATCTCAGACTGTAACTAGCTATCTGTGTGTGAATCTCTGACTGCCCACTAGCTATCTGTGTGTGCATCTCTCAGACTGCCCTCTAGCTGTCTCTGTGTCTCAGACTGTCACAAGCTATCTGTGTGTGCATCTTTCAGACTGTCACTAGCTATCTGTGTGTGCATCTCTCAGACTGCCCACTAGCTGTCTCTGTTTCTCAGACTGTCACAAGCTATCTGTGTGTGCTTCTCTCAGACTGTCACTAGCAATCTGTGTATCATACTGTCACTAGCTATCTGTGTGTGCATCTCTCAGACTGTCACTAGCTATCTGTGTGTGTATCTCTCAGACTGTCACTAGCTATCTGTGTGTGTATCTCTCAGACTGTCACTAGCTATCTGTGTGTGCATATCTCAGACTGTCACTAGCTATCTGTGTGTGTATCTCTCAGACTGTCACTAGCTATCTGTGTGTGCATATCTCAGACTGTCACTAGCTATCTGTGTGTGTATCTCTCAGACTGTCACTAGCTATCTGTGTGTGTATGTCTCAGACTGACAGTTGCTCTTAAGATTCTCTCAGTTTTTCTCCTTTTCCATTCCTATATCTCCTGTCGTGTTGCTAGGCAGACCAGGTACAGTGTTTCTTATTCCTTCCCACCATGTATTTATTATTTATTTATTTATAAAATATTTTACCAGGAAGTAATAGATTGAGAGTTACCTCTCGTTTTCAAGTATGTCCTGGGCACAGAGTTAAGACAAATAATACGTGGTTACAAATACAGTTACATAATGAGCAGGGTATACATTATATACAAGACATTGCATGCAGAGTTAAAGATAATATATATTATGGGCGTATGAAACAGTTACAGACCAGATTAAAATGTGTGACAGCCTTATGTGATAGGTGGAGCAAATTAATTCTGTATTGTCCACAGTATACAAATATCTATTTCTAGCAGGGGCTTCATAAGCAAAGCAATATTATGAATGTGTCACTGAATCCCTTTCATCTCTTTTATGTTTCTCCCAAAAATTTTGATTTTTGCATTTTAGTGTTGCCATGTCTGGATTTGGCTCCTATCCTACTGTGCCCTGCCTAACATGTAAGTCCTGGTACAGTGCAGGCAGTGTTGGGCCCAACCCGGGTTTTCCACAGCAGTGTGCAGCTCCCTTGAGTGACAGGGGGGCAGGACAAGGCCTGTGTTCTGCCCAATCCTGGGCTCAGAACTTGGACCCTCCCCAAGGGTACTTAAGGGAGTGTTATCTCTCCCCTGAGAGAGACAGTCCCACGGAAGAGTATGCGCAAGGTTCTGGCCACCTTCCATCCCATCGGGGAGTGGGAGTGAGGACTAAACCTCCTGCTTCATAAGGGAGTAGGGGAAAAGTTAAGATTGACACTTGGGGCCGTGCCTGGGGGTTTGAGTCCAGGGACCATCTGAAGGCTGGAGGCCAAGTATATGCAGTGTATGCTGACTATATGCAGAGTTGCAGAATAAAGTTGTTCCAGTTATAAAATATACTCCTGCCTCTGAGTGCAATCTATCAGGGGGAGTATCAGAGGGTTCTCCTGCAGGGATTGCCTCCGGCACTCCTGGAGCCTGCAAGAGATGGAGGCGCTGAACCACCGAGAGAAGAGCTAAATATCACCCCAAAAGCCTGTCCTGTCTTTCCCATACCACCGGCGGAAAACTCAGCATCCTGTGAACCAGCAGATACCCAGCACTACACACCCTGTAATAGGCAGATCTCCCAGAGTGTGGGGGAAACTCCATTACATTAGCAAGCACTTTTGCTACTCCTTTGTCACAAACATAGTATAGCCACTCCAGTTAAAACTCTTAGGGTGCTATGCACTAAGCAGTGATAAGTCGTTTTAAGAGCGCAAAGTGCTCTTAGAACGTGAAGTTCCGCCGAGCGCTATTCACTAAGCCGCGCAAACAGGCACTTTGCGCTCTAAAACGGACTTTTTCTTGAAATTTTTTCAAAGTCCAACTTTGCTCGTACAGCTGTTTGCGCGGAATCCTGCCCTTCTGCGGGATTCACTAAGCAACGCAAACTGATCGTACGTGAAAGTTGCGCTGAATAAAGCTCACCAGCTAAAGGCTGGTGATAAAAAAAGCAGGAGCCAGACGCCGAGGAGGGAAAACCTCCCCTCCTAAGAAGAGAAGAAGGGCGTGACGGAAGAAGACGGAGAAGACCCCAAAAAAGAAAAGAAGACCGCAAGACAGATGTGAAGGATTACAAATAGAAGAAAGAAGACACAGACATGGATTGTAAGGGTTTATTATTTTATGGTTACCTGTGGATTGGTTCCAGTGCTTCTGGGTCGCCTGGATTTCGGTGAGTGGGCATCTAATGGTGAGTAAACAAAAGAAAAGTTTATTAGTTTTACTTTTACAGGTTTTTTGGATTTTTGATTCATGACTTTTATTTTTTTCAGTCCCATTTAATGCCCGTGAATGTATCTATGTATATACATACATTCATGGACACTGAATGGGTGTATTGTATGTGATTTTTGTATGTAAATGCATTGTATTTTATGCTCTATTATTGCCCCTGTATGTTATGTTTATCTATCTATATGGATAGACATACAGGGATAATAATTGATTGTTTTGCTAATGTTTATGTTCTTTTCATGTATGGCTAATGTATTTATCAGATGTATTTTGTCATTGTTGTGAATAATGTAATTTGTATTTAGTTACAGGTTATTTGTAATGGCTTGTTTCTGGTAGTTAGATTAGAATGATGGTGGTTACTTTAAATTAGAATTATTTTGGCAATGGTTTGGCTTTAGGAATTGAATAGGGAATTGTATAATTGATTTGTATTGTATTGTAATTGTTTGAGGAAATTGATTGATTGATTGTAATTGTATTGATGTTGCTTAGTTTCTATTTGATTTTCATGATGGCATTGGTGGTTAGGGGACATTGCGCATAGTGTATTTTATTGTTACATATATTTTGCATAGTGTTACATGATGCACAGATTAATTCCATCATGTACACACTCAATGCAATTGTGTGACATTTCATATACATTTGTGTAGCTGCTGGTGTGTTGGTTTATATTTACAATCGATGCTGGATTTATTGTAACATGCAATGTGGTGATTTTAAGATTAAGAATTCATGTTTTGATTTATGCATGTTTTATGTGTTTCATAATGGGCAAATAATATATTATCCATATCTGGATAATAGTTATTTTGCACTTTATTGTACTGTATGTGCTGGGAGGGGGGGGGGATTGATGTATTGAATATATAGGTCCGGTTTATTTTTTTTACATACAGGGTTTGTTCCTTTGGTCTGCGAGAGACCTCTGGAGACCACCTGAGGTATCCTCGGGCTTCTCACAGGTACCAGGCTGCGTGGTCCACGGGGGACACCTGCAGGGAAGAACCGGTGGCCATACATCTGTGGGGGCACCGTGGACCCGTAGGGACCACCCGTGGGTCGCCAGACCCCCATGGGAACCACCCGAGGCCCCTCAGACACCTGTGGGTCTGACCCGGGGCCCCCAGACATCCGCGGGCCTACCGTGGGGACCCAATTGTGGCCCAAGGTGACCCGTGGAGACCACCTGATGAGCCATTGGTGCTTGGCGGGACCCACCAACAGGCCTCCAGACCCTGTATGAAACAAGTTGCTGGTAACCTGTAGGTCTGTGAGGTGACCCGTCAGGCCCACCGGGGACTCACGTGGGCCTGGGGTATGAACCCTGTATGTAAAAGAATAAATCATGTATTTATGGGGGGGCACAGGGGGTGGGTGTCACGGTAACTTTATGACAAGTTATAATATACACCAAAATACCTGGGTTGAACTGAACACGACTACCAGTAGATATGATAAAATATAATTTATTCATTGAAAAAGGTGAACACACGAGATCTTCAAATAACAGACAAAATATGCACTTACTTAGAATTGGAATGACGAAATAATCAGAAATCTTGATTAGCAGTTCATACATCAATCTCAGGATGACACAAAGACAATGAGTATAGGCTGAGCCTCATTTATATGCCATCTCAGGGCTATCTCTTAACCCTGGGGTGCCTAGCTGGCTAGTGGAGTCCTTTGAAGTAGAATCTCCCTTATCTGCAAGTGTGAACTATGACACTTACAGACCACTCAGGCCCTTTGTTCTTCGCCCTAGTGTATACAATCAGAGCGGTCAACCTTTGATCAGAGGGCTTATGCTAAACCATTTGTCTGCCCTCCTGACCTATTAACATAGCAGATGGGCTCTGCGTTCTCATACCAGACCCAAAATACCATTCACAGTTTAATATCTTCACATATTAATATAATCGGTTCCGTTTGGCCCAGTGGGCTGATACCTGCCAGCTTTTCTTGCCGGAACTGTATCTTCATTGAGGCCAAGTCTCAGCCCTCTGTGACCCCCAGAACTAGAGATACACAAATGCAGGTTAAAACACTTTTAAAATACACGATTCTTCCCTTTAAAAATGAATCTCTGCCTTTTACTCTTTCCCCATTGAAATCAACGGGTTCCGCCGCCATAGGCTTTTAATGGCGTGGCTCCACCGTTGAAGTCAATGGGGTTCCCCGCCATAGACTTTCAATGGGGAGACGCCGCCATTGAAGTCTATGGAAAAACCAAAAATCTTTACATTTGCCCACACTCCGTCTGGTTGTTCGAGAGGGCTGGGAATGGCCATGCATTCATGCCGGAACCTTGGCTACAGGCCACCCAAATCCCAGCCCTCTGGTCCTTCCAGAACCTTAGATATGGACTACACTTTTCACCATTTCGTTATTTAGCCGTTTTCACGCCACGCGGCTTTTCCCCATTGGAATCAATGGCCAGCGCCGCCATAGACAATGCATGGGCGCACGCCGCCATTGGATTCAATGGGACCTCCGCTCCGCCATTAAAGTCAATGGCGCGACCCTCTTTCTCCGCTCAACCCTTTACGGGGGTCCCTCATTCCCGGACCCGATGGGGGTCATGTGTGGGGGTTCCTAGGGGCTTGGGGCAAAAAGAATTTTATTCCCAGGTGCCCTAGAACCTAAGATTCCCACGCCAATTGTCATTGATCTTGAACCAAGTGATAAAGCTCTTTTCAAAGACATTGTATCCACTTTTGCGGTCTGCGGTTTGGATGGCTGCCAACCTGTTCCTGGAGGCCGGCGTCGAGGAATTCCAATTGAAGTCAATGGCCCCATTGACTTACAATGGGAAACCGCCGCTCCTCCTCTCGGACGCCACCTGCTGGTCATCGCTGGAAAACAGGTCCAAAACCGCTACTTCTGCCATTGGTATGTATGGAGCCTCAATGGCGACCTATGGAAGGCTGCAAACTGGAGCCTGAAAAGGCGGGAAAAGGGAACAAAGGGCTATAATCACTGAATGAACATTAACCCCTTCCCTCCCGCATCAACCCTAGTGTATGTGTTGGTGCAAACACTGGTATGAGACAATACATTTCCACAGGGGAATAAACAGTTGGATTCTGAAGCAAGGTAAAAACACATTACTGGACCACAGTCCAGTTAACCCCTTGCTTCCCAAGTGAGAGCAGGGGGTGGCCAAATGGGGTGTAACCCCTTTAATCCCGGGCCAAATCCCCTCTCCCATGGCAGTGGGTTATGTATTTAATAAATAGAATGATGTTTATTGTGGGGCAGTGTATTGTTTTTATTGTGGGTACTGGGTGTGGGGGGAGGGGGTATTGGCCCCAAGGGTATGTGGGCAGGCCTCCCGGCTGGGTAGTGGGTGAGGTTGGTTAGGCCTCACGGGGTGGGGGGTTAGTGGGGGAGGGTATGTAGGCCTCCCGAGTGGTGGGTGAGGCTGGGTTAACCCCTTAATGACTGTCGCGATTAATAACCGCTAAGGTAATTAAGGGGTTTGGGGACATTAGATTGGCTCTTTTTATTCTTGTGTATATTTTTCAGCACCCGAGTGTATGGACGGTGATGAAGATGAGGATGGCCTTCATCGTGGGTGCCGGACAAGGGTGAGCACAAAATGTATTTATTTTATTTATTGTGATTAATGTATATTTAATGGGCAAATGCATTATTATCCATATGTGGATAATAGTAATTTTGGCCATTACCTTAGTGTATGTGTTAGGGGGGGGGGGTATTTTTTTATAGTATTGTTTATTTTTTGGGGGCACACCATTGGTACCGCAGATGCCAGCGGGGACCCCCGGACACCCCCAGATGCCTGTGGGGACCCCCAGACACCCCTGCTGAGACCCCCGGGGACCCCTGTAGTCCCGTGGGGATCAGCCAGGGACCCCCACGGGGTCAGCCGGGGACTTCCGCGGGCCTGTTGTATGGATGGTGTGCCTGCAAAAAGGTAAACAAAGAAATTTTTTCTAAGTCCAGCTCCCTTTGCGCCTGCATTTGTCTGGCGCGTTTTTTTAGGCCGATTCACTTAGCGCTGCTTAGTGAATCTCGTGTACTGGCAAAAATCAGCGCAATAGCCTGATCGTGCGCATTTTGCGCCGAGGACTGATAAAAGCCCTTTTAAGAGCGATAAAGCGCAGTTATCACTGCTTAGTGAATCGCACTGCAGCCTTATCGGTCTTAAAGGGTACTTTGCGCTCTTAAAGCCACTTAACGGAGCTTACTGAATCGCCCCCACACAGTGGCGGCCGATCTGAGTCTAAGACGGCTAGATCCGCGGTTCTGAGATTATCCCGGTTAGGTGTGTTTTTTTGTCGTTTTCGCCCGGAGTGAACTGCGTTATTTTCGTGCTCGTGATATTAGCATTTTATTCTTGCTGTCTGCAATACTCAATGCCGTGTAAAAACTCAGGGGGCGTTTGCGAGCTGTTGTCTTGGAAGTCTAATACCTTCGCGGTTCAACCTACATCAGTACATAGTCTGTGTGTGCGCGCGCGCAGTAATTGTAAATTTGCATATTTAAAGTATACATGCATTTGCAGTGCTGTGCTGCTGTACGGTATGTCTCATTTGAAAATTGTTGAAACGCATAGGCGTGTACAGTACTGTAACAGTGTCACATTTCGGCATATACAGCTCTCTCCCCTCGCTCAGGATAATTAACTGCACTGCAGGGTATTTCAACTTCTTATCTTCTGTGTAATGCAGTACATCTCTCCCACACCATTCCTTTGAACGTGTGTCTGGTTTCAATCACATTCCTGCTTGACAGCAGGAATTTACTGCGCATGCACCTGTAACTTCGCCCACCACTGCTTGCTTGCCTGAGTGAGTGACCAAAAAAAAATTAAAAATTAAAAAAAAAAAATTATTGTAATTTTTTTTTTTCTCCACAAGCCTGCAAAAACCATCTTACTGTATTACGATATTCAATCTGTGCTGTAGCTTTTGACTGCGACCCTGTGCGTTTGACTGCACATGGTTAATTTGTGTGCTTTTTACGTACTGTATTTGGGGGTGTATTATTATGATGACCTGCCTTTTGAAATTAAAGTATGTCTTTAGCTTTGAACTTCATGCAGCTGTACCCTGCAGCCCCCTCCCCCACGAACGCTAGCTCAAGGATTTGAAATTCTACGAAGTCGTTAATTTTCTGAATCTTGCCATTGTGTTCTTAATCCGTCCATAGCTGACCTACAAAGCCTCACTGCACCTGCGTGTAATCCTTTTAGAGATGGGAGCTAGCTGCTTACTGCGCATGAGTCACCCAACCCCCCCCCTCTCCACAGAGTCGTTAATTTACTGAATCTTGCCATTGTGTTCTGAATCCGTCCATAGCCGAGCTACAAAGCCCTCACTGCGCCTGTGTGTAATTCTCTTTGAGATGGGAATTTTGAGGCTTTGTTTACGGCAACGCTTTGGAAAATCCCTTCTCGAATTTGATTTGCACAGAGCATCACCTCTCTGTGCGCCTGTATGTAATCCTCTTTCGGATGGGAGCTAGTTTGCTCCTGCTCATGCGCCTGTAACTTCACCCACAACTGCTCGCTTCAGTGCCCCCCCAAAAAAATTTAATTATGATTTTTTAACTGTTATTTTATCCACAAGCCTGCAAAAACAATCTTGATATTACGATATTAAATCTGTGCGTTTGCCTGCACATGGATGATTTGTGTGCTTTTTATGTACTGTATTTGGGGGGTGTAGGGATCAAATTACAGTATAATGATGAACTGCCTTTTGAAATTACTGTACTCTACAGTACAGTATGTTATTTCTTTGAACTGCTGCACAACTAATCCTTCATTCCTCCCCCACGCACACACAAACTGTTATCGACAGACACCTCCACAGAGTCATTCATTTTCTGAAGTTAGTTAGTCATTGTGTTTTTAATCCGTCCCTAGCCGAGCGTCAATCGCCTCACTGCGCCTGCGTGTACTCTAATCCTTTTAGAGATGGGTGCTTGCTGCTTACTGCGCATGAGTCACCCAACCCCCTCTCTCCACAGAGTCGTTAATTTTCTGAATATTGCCATTGTGTTCTTAATCCGTCCATAGCTGAGCTAGAAAGCCTCAGTGCACCTGCGTGTAATCACCCCCCCCCCAACCCTTGAGGCTTTGTTTACGGTAACGCTTTGGAAAATCCCTTCTCGATTTTGAAATGTAAATCCGATTTGCACAGCATTGTGAGAATTGAGAGTTAAAAAAAACATTAACTGATTCATGTTGTTTTGTCATTCATTCTTATTCATTGGTGTACTGTAGGGGTGGGGGGGTTGTGGTTGTTGTAAATGATTATGACTAGCAGGAATGTGAATAAATATTTATTTTATTTTATCAGGAACCAAAAAATACAAATATAAAAATAATCATGAATAATACATAATGCAGTCTTTATTAAGTTCTTTTGGCAGATTGAAATTGGATAAACATTTAGAAAACATTTCTAAAACATGGGGAAACATGAATAATGCACATTTATAAGAATATTATTTAACAATATATACTGTAATGTATAATATATATGAGGAACAAGATAAAGACGGAAAAAATAATATTACTATATATATATAGTAATATTATTTTTTCCGTCTTTATCTTGTTCCTCATTCAGTGTACAGTACAGTAGTTCATTGAGAGAGGAGAGGTTTTGTGTACATCATTACTGCTGTTTATATACTGTACATTTTACTGTACAAACAGATTTGACTGGACACAAAACCCCACCTCCCACCAGGCCACCCTTTTTTCCTGAAACGACAAGAAAACAAAAAATTAGTGCAGTTATGTGCGTACTGTATTATGGCATTGTGTGATGTGTAGTACTACTGCAAATGGCTGGTGCTGCTTTCTCTGGAAAGAAAAAAATTGAGCAGTTAGTAGGCAGTTACTGTAGTACTGTCAAACTAGTCTATACTGGAACTACTGTATACTCTGACTACTGTTAAATACTATGTACTGTAACCTGATGGCTGGTGCTGCTCTCTCTGTAAAAAAAAACTGTAACTACTGTATACTCTGACTATTGGGAAAGAAAAAATCTGTGCCATACTTACCTGTATCATACTGTACTTACAATACTACAGTACAGTACTACTTTCCTGATGCTTGCCCATTACGCGCGATGACAATGGGCAACACAGTGGCAATATGGTCAATATATTTATTGCAGCGTTCCACGGTGAGTACATCGTTCCAAAATCTCATTATGCCTTTCAACAACTCATCTTCTTTGGAGGGTTTCACCACTTTCCGGATATGGTCCTTCAGCTGATGCCAGACCATTTCGATCGGATTGAAGTCTGGCGATCTGTCATTGGAAAAAAAGGGCAATTAGTTTAAGAGATACAGTACGCAGTAAAAACTGTGGAAAACAAATGAGACACGGTTACCGCACTTACTCCGCTGGTGTCTTCACCCAGTTGATACCGTGCTCAAGGATATGCGCTGTTGACGCGGTGTGCTTCGGATCAATGTCCTGGTAGAAGCGGTGACCATTCGGGAACTCGCGTGTGATGTATTGCACTATCTCAGAGACAATGTTGTCTTGGAAGAAAGCTTTATTCATGATTCCTATAGCAAGAAAAGAAAAGTGCTCAAAAAACTGCACAATAGTACAGTACAGTGCATACAGTAAGGCTATACTAGTAAAGTACAGTGCATAAGGCTACATTATATTTGATATATTTTACCTTCAAAGATGACAATGCATCCTGGTCCACGCCTAGAGATGGCACCCCACACATGCAGCTTCATGGGGTGTTTTGGCCGCGCCTTCAAAGATATGCGGCCTTTTTTGTTTAATACAAAGCTTGCAAATCTCTCCAGCGACACAGTAGACTCATCAGTAAAGATGCAATCCTGGAAAGTTTCCCCACTGTCGATACATGCCTGGGCCTGGACCACTCTTTTGATTTTGTTTGCGTCCCTTATCATGGGGTACGCTCTGTAATGACAAGGAATAAATAATTTTAGCGGTACAGTACAGTTTCCTAAACAACACTCTTACCTCCTGTACTGTCCAGTACTAACCTCACAAGTACATATTTCCATCCAATGCTGCATCTCATCTTCTTTATGCTGGTCTCGGATACAGCGAGATTGTGATTTTGCTGCAGAGTGTATTTGACCCTTAATGCACTCCTCTCATCATTCTCCTCACTTATTTTGTCCACCAGAAGAGTTGTCTCCCTACAATGTAAAGAAAAACATTCCGGTAAGTAAAAATATTAGAGACAGTAGATCAAGAGGATACAATATATTGTTCTATTAATACAGTATGCAGCAATATATAACTGTTGAAATATAAATATAAATATACAAAATATATATACTGTTATAATATAAATATACAAAATATATATACTGTTGTAATATAAATATAAATATACAAAATATATATACTGTTGTAATATAAATATACAAAATATATATACTGTTGTAATATAAATATACAAAATATATATACTATTGTAATATAAATCTACAGAAATAACAAAAATATTAGATACAGTACTGTAGATGTACAATACATTTTTGGATCTAATTTTTTTAAAAAGTTTTATAAATATACTTACGCGTTAGTTACCCTTGATGCCCTTTTGCGTTCTCTGTTTTTTCCATGTGCATGATAGCTCACGGTGGTTGCTGGCACAACGAGGCCAGAAGTAGCTAACCAGCGTTGGATAGCAGCAATTCGGTGTCCGCTCGTGTACATCTCCTTAATTTGCATGCTGAGATCCTTGGAAATCTTTTTAACAACCATTCCTGCGAGTAGAAAGAAATACAAACACAAGAATGTATATTCGATGTTTAGTCGATGTGTATTCAATGTGCAGTGAATCCACAAAATGGATGGTGTATTTATACGTTAATGACTCACATTAGAGTACGCCCACTTTCAGCACCTGTACCTCGCCGCATGCATAAAAGGTTACACACTTTGCATAGCCCACCACTCGATGATCTTTATCTGAACTTGCCCTTGTCCAGATACTGCATTGTGCCACCTGCTTCCATGGAGCAACCCCGATTCTACGGACGCAGGAACCCACTCGCCTCTGCCGTGCCTGTCATGCAGAAAAAGCGAAAGGCGATTGCCGTTTCCACACCAAGGCAAAAGCGACAGGCTAAGGCCAATAAAGAAAACCTTCTGCTGACCCCAAAGGCTAAGGGTTTTCATAGATGTCAGCCTTATTATGTCAAGAAGATATACGGTGATGTACTCTCGAAGCAAAACGATTGGCAGCCAACCCATCGAACCCGCAGACCACTTCCTCCCATACGCTTTGACGACTCTGCCGCCGCTGTCCCGGAAATCTTCAGCCCGTCTTCTCCACCCCTCGTCCTCGACGCTGTCGCCGCCCTCCCGGAAACCCACAGGCCATCTTCTCCGGTTCTATCCGACGACGCTGCCGCCTCTGAAATCCACGGGTCACTTTCTCCTTTGCTCTTAGATGACTCTGCTTCTCGCCCGGAAATCCAAAGGTCACTTTTTCCATCCCTCTTCGACGACACTGCCGCTTCTCCTCTACCGGATATCCACAGGTCACCTCCTCCACCCTTCTTCGATGTCGCTGCCGCTTCTCTCCATGGAACACCCATCTTATCCTCCGTTGCACCCATCCACCCAGAAGTCCACACGCCATGCAGAAGAAGCAGCTCGTTAGACCGGATGCTGAATGGGATAAGTGTGGGTCTCCCCGGGAACTTTATTGTGCTAGCAAAGATAGATCTGCTTCTGGAGACCATGTTAAATGTGGAGCAACGGATGCTACATATGGATCAACGGATGATACATATGGATCAACGGATGCTAGATATGGATCAACGGATGGATCGACGGATGGAGAAGATAGAGTCTGACATAGCGGGTATACATCGTTTGCTCGGTGTTAATGCCCCTGTTTCCCCGACGCCGGAGCAGGGGGGTGACATGGATGTGATGAATGGGAGCATCGACCCCCTTCCATCACCAAGCGCACCCCCTCCACCAGAAGATGTAGTGTACATGTATGCCGTTGAGGAGGACATGACAACCCCGTCAAGACCACGCCAGGAGACAACACGGCGACCAAGACCGGAGGAATGCTTCCTCCCAGACAACCTACCATCGCCCGTCGCCTCAAGCACACCCGCTCGCAGAAGACCTACATTCGCTCGCATCGATATGGTGCCCGACATCACCCTGTATGATCTGCCACCGGCACTCAGGGAGAAGTATAGGGTGATGAGTGCTGGTGCACCCCACAAGTATGCCTTGTTAATTTTTAAGCACCATGTTTCCTACTCGTTGTACTGCGACTGGGCCTTCAAAGTGAACTACGACGGAAATCGCGTAAAAAAGGCGCTTCCTGCCAATTTAAGAAAGAACATTCTGGATGAAATGTGGCGCTTTTATCCAATTACAGATCCTGTAATGAAAGGCGTTCGAGACTGCATTAATGGCGTTTTGCGCCATGCAAGGAATCGGCCATGGACGGACAATGTGGTGGACTTTCTGGATTAATCACGGGAACTGTAAGACCATATTGTTGTGCTGCACTGTACTGTACGTGTGTTGACCTGCTGAACTTACTGTAAATAAAGGAGATGCTTTGACCTGCTGTACTGTATTTAACTTCCTGTTTACATTGCTGTACACACACAGGACCTGCACAATTCCAGTCCCTGAGGGCCGCAAACAGGCACTGTTTTCAAGGTTGTCCTGAAAACCGGGCCTGTCTGCTGCCCTCGAGGACTGTACTGGTGCAGGCCTGACTGACTGTTTTGCACACCATCCCACTGTACTGTATACTGTATGTTTCTTTAATAAAGGAGATGTTGCGTTTTGTATACTGTATTTTATGAATAAAGAATTTTTTTAATCACAGGTAAGACCATACTGTTGTGCTGAACTGTATTGTACTCTACATGATTTGACCTGCTGTACTTAAATAAAGGAGATGTTGTTGTGTGTTTTTTAACTTGTATTTATACAGAAATGTTTTAACTTGCTGTACACACACACAGGACCTGTACAATTCCAGTCCCTGAGGGCCGCAAACAGGCACGGTTTTCAAGGTTGTCCTGAAAACCGGACCTGTCTGCTGCCTTCGAGGACTGTACTGGTGCAGACTGTTTTGCACACCATCCCACTGTATATGTTTTGACTTGCCGTTCTTTGATAAAGGAGATGTTGCGTTTTGTATATTTTATGAATAAAGAATTTGTTTTTAAAACATGTGACTGTAAACCATACTGACTGACTGTAAATGTTTTTACTTTCTATACATAAATGTTTTCACAACTGTAGCAGTAAACCATATACCTGTTGATGTTTTGAATTGCTGTGCACTTAAAATGTTTCTACATTGTACAGTATTGGTAAATAAATGTTTTTGTACTTACTCCACCAATAAAAGAACATGTTGATTTGTTTTACATTGTTCCATTGGCTCCTTTGCTACTGTAACAAAATACAGTGTTTCTAGAATGTACACTACTGTCCAGGCATACTGTACTGTATACTGTAGGCATGCTCAGTACAAGAGTATTAAAAAAAAATAGAAGACACATACAGTACAGTACTATACTGTATGTACTGGCACTGTATAGAAGACACATACTGTATGTACAGTACTGTAATACATGTAGAATAAATGCATAGTTTTTATTTTTTTCGGGTTTATTACACTGTTTATAAAAAAAGTATTGTATACTGTACGGCCGGAAAACATCAGCATAGTGTACATCAGCCACTAAACTGTAGACTTCGGTACGTGAGTTTTTAAATCCGATTCAGCAATGTGCAGGCATTGTTACACAAAGCGATATTATCCATCAAAATCCCTCCATTAGCCGTTTTCTTTTCTGAGGAAAAACAAAAAGAAAAGTTTTACTGTAATTGTCTAAAGAAGTTCCCAGCCAGTCCCACCAATAATTTTCTGGGGGGGCGTCTCCTGTTCACATGCGCATGCGCCTACCGTCGATGTAATGACACGCATACTGTATGTGTTTCAAGAAGGTTCCAATGCGCATGCGCCTAGCGTTCCACCAATAGTTCAGTATCTGCAGTACAGTACTGTAGAAGCCACTCAGCCAATAATATTGCTTACAGGAGAATTGCTTGACTTTTGAATCGCACCGATATTGATACTGTATTGTCAAAATAAAAAAAACACAGAAAATAATACGGCAACAATACTCACCATAGAATTTCCCATTCAGCTGGCGCCGGCGCCGGTCCACTGCCAGTCCAGCGTTCTTGATAATCCACGTCGATAGATTGCAGCGGGACTAGTCCACCTGTAGTCAGCTGATGAGGCTTGAAATTGCTTAGGTACATGCAAGCTTGATCGAAACTGCACGTGAAATCCGGCTCAGGCTCAGGGTTGTCACTGGCGGTGGGACCGTTATTGGAAGCCGGTGCTGGTGCATTGCTTGGCAGCGACTGTCGTTTCTTTGTTGGTTTTAACACGACCCTTCGCCTTTTGCCGTCTGCATGATCATAGATACAGGAAAAATCCGGTGATACACACCAATACCCTCCAACAAATGGTGGCTCAATACGATAAAAACAGGGATCGCTACATAACCTTTTCCTTATTGCACGCTTCCACGTATGAGGAGCTGGCGAAAATTTGTAAAAGTCATAGTTTTCGATAAAATACGGATAAATTTGAGCAACTGTTGCCATCTTATCATCTGTTGCATTAATCGCAGCCCATATCAAATACGCGTAACTTCTGTCAGGTTTTTGGAAAACGGGCTGCACTTGAACACTCATGGCGGGCGGCGGGTCTCTGGAGAATACTGTAACCGAAACTGGTCTTTGTCTTTCTTTAATATGAAAAGCCTAAATTGATAAATTTTTGCAACCTCTTCCTTCAGTCTCAAGGCCAAGTTACAATAGCACACTGTGGTATCTTTTTTAAACGAAACACCTGCAAGTGGACACATTACTGAAGCGCATGCGCATTACAATTCATGAATACCTGCCATCTGGCGGACACGCGAAGAATTGCAACCTATTAAATCTGAACCATTCTCAATAAACGCATCAACCGCGCGTCAACCGCGCATGACCCGCGCATGACCCATGGCTGAGAACGCAAAATGAATGCGGCATGCTCCAGGTGAAGTGCGTCGCATTCCAGGAAAAAGCCAGGGAAAAACCGGCGATGTGTTAGACTCAGAAGTGCCGCAGCAGTAGGCTGGTAATGTGATATTTACACCTTTTAAAAGAAGATAAGACAAAAATAGCTCTTCAGTTTAAAATATAAGAATGGAATGTTTATTTTTTCCACAAACTATGTCACAGTGTGTTTTCATGTTAGTTATTCATTTTTTTTTTTTTGGCATGTCCAAATCAATAATTCTTTTTCTTTTATCGCTTTCGCTTTACAACAGAAAAAGGCATCTTTGTACTATACATTTGTATTAACTGCAATTATAGGCTAAACTATTATTATTACTTAAATAGCATTGCTAGATGCTGTAAGCATCAAAGAATATCTCGGTGAACCCAATTCCAAGATAACAGTGGCCTATATTCTCTGACATGGTTATTAAAGCAGCAAAACATGTGACATTTTACTGTTTAATTTTGTATTTTACTTTAATAAATTAGTTCTCTAGTATTAGATAATAGCGACTGTTTTTTTTCTAATACCATTTTTAATTGTTTATATTTACAGGGGTGAGCAAGTTTTTATGCCGAGCCCCCCTTTTCATCCATCAAATTTCTCGGGCCCCCCCTACCTGATGTAATCAAAATCACATGAAAAAAAAAAAACCCTTTATTAAACGGTATACAATGTAAATACAAATGTTTACATACTTATTTCAACAGCTCGCGCTTGCAAAATTAGGCTGCGTCAACGCTGCCACTGAGAGCGGTGATATCACCAACTCTCCAAGCATGAGCACAGGGTGTCCTGCATAATCCATGCTATTGGACTATCCGATAAGGTATTAGCAATTTGTCTGATCTGTCTTTATTTTAAATAACATAATATAGTTTATTTTTTTACATTTCCTTATCATTCATAATTTTGCTGAGGTGTGCGCCATCATAAGGATTATTTATTCTACTGTCTTTGTACAGTACAGGCATACCCCGGTTTAAGGACACTCACTTTAAGTACACTCGCGAGTAAGGACATATCGCCCAATAGGCAAACGGCAGCCCGCGCATGCGCATGTCAGCACATCCTGAACAGCAATACCGGCTCCCTACCTGTACCGAAGCTGTGCGCAAGCGGGGAGACTATAGAGCTTGTTACAAATGTATTATTTACATCAGTTAAGCACGTATATGACGATTGCAGTACAGTACATGCATCGATAAGTGGAAAAAAGGTAGCGCTTCACTTTAAGTACATTTTCGCTTTACATACATGCTCCGGTCCCATTGTGTACGTTAATGTGGGGTATACCAAAAAAGTGTACCAAAGAAGGTGCACTACAGAATCCCTTTTTAGGCGCACCGCAGACCTTTAGAGTATAGACGGTCAGGGGTGAATGTAGTGAGTGTAGTGAACTTTATTAAATAGCTGTGCAGACGTGTGATAAAACAGTATACAGTAGATAGTGGAATCCTATATACTAAAATAAAAGATAGACAGCTAACGTCTATTAGAACTCCGCCAGAGATCACACTGAGCTCTAGTAGTGCTGATCTATAAGGTATCCTGGCCAAACAAGATATTTAACCTCCGTCACATCACCTTGTCCATGTAAGAGGTGGGTACATATAGTAAGGTACTGGTGTTAGTACACGCAAAAATGGTCGCTTAAAGAAATCCCCTTTAGTCTCAGATTACTGTGTGTAGTCAGTAATGGGGTGAGCGATCTTATTATACCTGTGTTGTACCTGTGTCCATTCTGGGGGGACACATCTAAGTGGTTCTAGGTGATGTTGTTGGTGTTGTGGGCCTATCTTGTGGCTCCCTATAGACGTATGGGTGAGTACCTGCTCCTAAGTAAACATAAATAAAGAGGTGCTGACAAAGCTATGTTCAATGGTAACCCAGGTTAGACACTTGTACTGTGTCAAAAAAGAGCCTAGCGAGAGTGTGGTTTGTATAATGCGCATGTGTATAGTGCGCTGCTCTAAACGTCCCTGGAGAGACCTAATGGGCATGAGCTGCGCATGCGCTAGTTTCCTGCCTTCTCGCGTTAGGTATCGGCGGCTAGTACAGGAATGGGGGACATCCACAGAAAGCAGCAGTAATATGATGCCTCTTGGTAAGTAGGGTAATCATGTAGACTGTTGGTGTTTAGTGGTCACTAAAACCCAAACCCGTCCTGTCATACGCCAGAGCTCTGTCTGAAGTTCAGACCGCGCATGCGTCGCAGACCGAGCTTGGATAGTACTGTCAAGCAGTCTGTGCATGCGTCGGTGCACAGTAGGTAGACTGATAGCGATTGTAATAGTAGATTGTTATTGATAAAGTGCTGCACCGGAAAAAGGAGTTCCCGTATGCTCCTAACCAGAGTGATCAGCTGTTGGGAGCGCGTGTGTTGCGCGGTGTACCATACCAGTATAGTGCAGTATGCCCGAGAGGGTATTCGGTTTAAAACTTCGCTTAATGGCTTTACTGGTATGGTAGTGTAGACGGCAGTGGAGTGGTGCCCATAGAGCAAGTACTGCCCTGCGGCAGTACTGACAACTCTTTAAATGGGTGTAACAAGGAGTATATTGTAGTGTAGGAGCACAGCGCTCTCGGGGAGCTACTGGTGATAACGGACAAAGTTAGTTAAATGCCGGCAAAAGACCCGACATGCCGCATGTTTCGTCACTTCCTGTGACTTCATCCGGGGTGTGGGGTATGCCTGTACTTACTAGAGACTATGCAGCTACATCAACAGCTTTTATCTTGCTACAACATAGCAAAATGTACTTGGTTTCCACTGAATGAGTGTTAATGGTCATGATATGAAGCATGGAAAAAATCCTCTCTTCACTGGAAGTTATTTAGGGACTTTCCTTCCATGACATTAGCTACATGTTAATCATGAATCAATCAGTTTGTCCACTGCTGTTACTGTCTTGACTTCCTGTTTTTGTTCTTTTGTGCATTTGTTTAATTCAAAAGTTTTGAAATGACAAAAAGACATACATCTGATAACAAGAAAAAGTGGTCACCAATACAAAGAGGCTGATCTTGAAAAGATTTGTTTTTTTTTATGTTTCCAATACTATCATTTCAAATACACTAGTGCACCCTGCTGACATAAAGACAGAGCTACAACTCGAGCAATCTTCTGCTCTGTGGGCTGTATTCAATATTGTCTGATAAATAAATTAGGTTTATAAAAATGATAAATATACATATATAGCATATGGAAATATTGTTTTCATGCTCATTTGCATGTCTCAGACAGGTCTGCAACACTGCCTTTCACCATTATCACCCAGCACACATCACTTCCACTGCAGCAAGGGATTCTGGGAAATGACATGCAAATGAGTACACAGTGCCACCTTTTGCTTCAAAACCATTCAACATGGTTATATATACAGTATATATATCCTAATTGAAAAACAATCACTTTATCTTAATTCCCTTGCAAAGAAAGATATTTTGCATGCATGCTTTGGAAAACAGCTTGCAGATTTAGTTATTTACTAATTCCTTTTTAGCCACAGCTGTTATGAAGGTATTAACAATGCATGCATTTATAAATATAGATGTTCACTTAAACGCATGTTTTGTCTCAATTTTTTTTGTTTTGTTTGCACAATACATATGTAGCGGTGTTTACCCCACCCTCTGGGAGATTCCCTGGCTACCAGGTGTGTAGTACTGTTTACCTGCTGGTTTACAGAAGCTCTGAGGTTCTGCCGTTGTTGTTGGGGAAGACAGGACAGGCTTTAGGGTTAATAACGGGTTCTTTCTTACTTTGGTGTCAGCGCCTCCATCTACTGCAAGCTCCAGTAGTTCTGGAAGCAGTCCCTGCGAAAGAACTCTCTCCTCCTCCCCCTAAAGACTGCACACCCAGGCAAAAGTATATTTGATAACAGAACGGTCTTTATTCCTCTCCATACATAGAGTACCGCATACAGGCCACACTGGTCTCGAACCTCTGGATGGTCCCTGGCCTCACACCCCCAGCCATGGGCACCAAGGGCGGTCCTAGCTCTTCCTCTACTCCCTAGGGGAGAAGAGGGTATGGTTCTCACTCCCACTTCCCAAGGGGAGGGGATAGTAGGTGCCAGAGCCCTGTACACCTCTCTTGTGAGAGCAGTCCCTCTCAGGGGAGAGACGACTGAAAAAATTTAGGTGTGCAGCCCCTTAAGTACCGAGGGGGATGGTCCCATAGTCTGAGCCCCTTATTGGGTAGAACACAGGCCTTAGCCTGCCTCCCCCTTGTCACTCAAGGGAGCTGCTTTCTGTTGGGAAAAACCCTGTATTGGTCCAAACACTGCCTGCCCTGATACCAGGACTTACATGTCAGACAGGGTAGATTAGTATTTAAAACCAGAGAAAGAACATAAAACACAGACAGAGCTCAGTGCACATCCAGTGAAATTCATACACAGTACAGTGCCTAAATATATATGTATAAATATCTATTAAATAAAATGGTCTTTTAGTTTAACATTTTTGGCAACTAATCTTGACAGATTTATTATAAATTATTCTTCCTGGCATTGCACAGGTTATTAAGAATTTATATTAGTGTTAGGGACCCCTGGAAATGTGGTCTGCCGTGCAGTGGCTCAGGGGCTACAACAATTTTGGCCAAAAATGTTAAACTAAAAGCTGTCTGGTTTTAGATATATATTGCCATGCTCAGTAGCACTCCTCTGTGACACTCATATGCTTAAATATTTTTTGTGGTTATTTTGGGGCTTCAATAGGAGCTTGTTAGGTGTCCAGTAGGGTAGATTAGTAGCAAAGCCAGGTATGGATACACTCTCCCTCTGGTGGAAAATCCAATGTCTCCGCTTGGAACCGAATTTAGAGGTAACATCCTTTTGTTGAACAACCTGAAATATAGCACGACTATATCATAACCAACAACACAACAATGGTATAAAGTTGATAGTGCACCTACTATAACCGGAAATGTACACCTATTCCATATGTTTTTAATAACGGAATGAGGCCTAGATCCCTCCCAACATAGAGAACCGTTTACCCCATCAATAATAGTGCTTGGGGTCAGGCTTTTTAACAAGCCTACCCTCAAAATCGGGAACCCTGATTGAGTACACTCTTATTGGACCATTCTCAGGGCGATACTCCACCCAATCCATAAAGATACCCCTTCCTACACTCCACACCTTCATGAGATAACATATCCGCTCCTCGGTATAGTGTACGGAGTAACTGCACTTTGACTTTAAGTACTCTAGGACCACCTCCCTTAACCAATCTTCAATATTGGCCTCTATTTCCCGCATGATGGGCTCAGGAACGTATGGATAATAATAGCCGTGTGACTCCCGGGCCTAAGAACTATGGCTCTGTCAGCTCAGCTAAGTTTGGTCTGTTTGCGGCCCCTGGCCTTTCCCGGTAAGACCCAAAACAGAGGTTCATGGGTGGGGTTCTATTGATAAAGGATGGTTAAGCCTTTGAGTTGTACTATTCCCAACTTAATCTCCCCAACTCTTCTCCTAAGAGCCTCGGCAGTTTCTTCTGGAGAGAACTCACCTTCCTCCCACCAGTGATCTACATTGTCCCCGCTAATCAGGAGACCAGGTCCGGTTCTGTAACGCGTAGCTCACCACAAACGAAGCGCGACCGCGGTGCTGAGGTAGGGAATTGGTTAACACGACCCACAGCCACGTGGGCGCGCCTAGTATGTTGAGTAGTCGTTCAAGCCAGGTCAGGGTTATAGATTGGAGAATAGTATAAGTACTTGCCAGGTCTGGAGTGGAGAGTTGCGGATCGTCGGAGTGCGTAGCCAAGTTCGGGATTGGAGTGTAGCGGATTGTCGGGGCACGTAGCCAGATTCAGGATAGGAGAGTATCGGATCATTGGAGTACTTAGCCAAGGTCAGGACTGGAGACAGGAGAATGGTCGTTCGTAGCCGGATCAGGTGAAGAGAGGTGCTGAATCCAAGAGACAAGCAAGGTCAGGCAACAAGAGGTTAAACAAGCAAGGCAAGGCATGGTCACAGGAACTCGAATGCAGCAAGGCACGGTGTCACACTAGACTATGCTCAGCAAAGACTAAATGCAGCAGGAAGGTATATAAAGGAGTAACCTTCAATAGCCAGCCAGGGCGGAACCAGGAAGAAGACCTCAATAGGCTGCTGGTGCACGGAGGCATGCCCTAGGATGCAGCCTAATCAGAGATGGGGGCAGAACCGATCGCGCGCCGACCCGCGCGTGTCACGGAGGTCAAAGCGCGTCACTCCCACGCTGGTCCTGGACATCCCTTGGATACAGAGATAGAGCAGGATAGCCCCTCCACCACTGAGCCAAATATAGTAATTAGCTCAGTTTGGTAACACTAGGAGGTACACTTCCCACAAGAAGCTTGGGTAAGAAGTGTTAAGTCCAGTGGTCAACTCTGTGGCTAATTGGAATCATGAACAAACATGTTACAGCTCCTGTATTTTATATCTTAGGAACACTAGTGCTAAATAAGGAATTTCTATAGGTCTGTATCAGAACCTAAAAACCCAAATAAGTGGGTGGGTATAGTTACCCCTCCACCACCGAGCAAAATGTACTTATCTGCTCAGTGGGGTGGCACTAGGATATACGACTCTTCCAGGTATTGGGTACGTGTGACGTCGGCTAACCAGCGACGTCGGCTGATTTGGAGACGCAAGGGCGTCCTTTTCATGTCAGAGCGTTTCGGGAGACTGTAGTCGTGGACAGCAAGTATGCTGTGACACTTGTTAGAGTACACTCCCATTCGTTTAGGAGGAGTAATTTGTATATATATCTATGCTTTTAAACAGCTATAAAGCTGGGTACTGGATTTAACACCTAAGAACAATACCTGGAAGAGGTGTATATCCTAGTGCCACCCAACTGAGCAGAAAAGTACAATTTCCACTAGGAAGGTTATATTGCTCCTTGTTACCCTCCAAGGACATTTATGGGAGGTGTTCTCTACATCAATATCAACTATTATATTGACTCATCAGTATACAGGGATTTTTTTTCCCATTAAGGACAATAGGAGTCGTAATAAACACAACAAAACATTTTCGTGGTTAGAATCTTTATTTGTATAGTTATACCAAGTGTTTGGTCATTCACTCCTACACCACCCTTGCGATTCATTCTCCGAACTTTTATTTTATGTTTACTTGTTTGTTTTGTCGGTCTACAATCCCTCACACATATATTTTAATTTATTATAATAAAATCGATTTTTTAATTAATTAGGTGTTCTTTGTGCCACATTCAAAGGGGATCCTGCTCTATCTCTGTATCCAACATTTCACCTTCCCCAGTGAGCCCCACCTTTCTCAGATGTAAGGGATTTTTAATACAGTACTGACTATTACACTCACCCTCCTTACCTCGTTAGAGCAAGGTTACACTAATGCCCTCACAGGCCTTTGTGTGTCAATTCCTAGACATTCCTAGAGCAAATAGAGGCGGGACCAATCGCGTGCCAACCCCTGCGTGTCACGGAGGTCAGGGAGCGGAGCTGAGGCACGCGTTACTCCCACGCCAGTCCTGTCCATCACCAGAGCGGAGGCGGGACTTGGAAAGCACGTCAGCGGGGAGGCTGGATGAACGCACCCATCGTGTGTCAGAGCGGGGGGCGGAGACAGAATCCGCGGATGGGGAATCAGACCGCACAAGATCCGCACGCGTGTAATGGGACCACGAGACCGCGCATCCTGAGTGCCCATCATGGAAGGGTTGTTGAGGTGAGGAGACGGTCTGCGACCACCAGGATGGCGAATCCTCACAGTAACACCCCTTTAGGAGCGACCTCCAGGCGACTCCACAATGGTTTCTCTGGGAATTTGGCATGAAACATGCGAACCAGTTTGGCTGCGTGGACCCGATGACTCAGAATCCAGGATCTTTCCTCCGGGCCGAAACGTCTCCAATGCACCAGATAGTGCAGCGATCCTCTGGAGATCTTAGAGTCAAGAATAGATTGGATCTCGTATTCAGTTTGTCCTTGAACCATGAAAGGAGGTGAGAGGCATGGGAACTGAAAAGGCATTCTGGACCACAGGTTTGAGAAGTGAAACATGAAATACGGAAGGGATCCTCATGGAAGGTGGGAGAGCGAGGCGATATGCAACCGGATTGATCCTTTCGGAGATAGCGAAGGGTCCAAGAAATCTGGGTGCGAACTTCATAGAGGGGACTTTCAGCTTGATGTTCTTTGATGACAACCAGACCTTGTTGCCAGGTTTAAGGTCCAGAGCAGGTCTGCGGTGGCGATCGGCCTGATTCTTTTGCCTATTGACTGCTTGCCTGATGTTGACCTGGATCTTTTTCCACAAGTCTTGTAAAGTTTTTATTCTGTCATCAGCCGCTGAGATCCCTGAGGAAGGTAGAACAAGAGGATGGATTGAATCCGTAATTTACGAAGAAAGGAGACTCCAGGGTTGAACTGCTTCGTGCGTTGTTGTGGGCGAATTCTGTCAAGGGTAAGAGTTAAGCCCAGTCATCTTGGGAGTCTGACGTAAAGCAACGTAGATACTGTTCAAGGGACTGATTGGTCCTCTCCGTTTGACCATTAGTCTGTGGGTGGTATCCTGAAGAGAAATGGAGGGCGATACCTAGCTGGAGACAAAACGAGCGCCAGAAACGAGAAATAAATTGCGAGCCTCTATCTGAAACAATTACCAAGGGTACTCCATGTAACCGAAATATCTCCGTGATGAACATCTCCCAGCTGGTCTGGGAGATTTGGGCAGACCTTTGAGGGGTATGAAATGGGCCTGCTTCGAGAATTGGTCCACTACTGCAAGAATCGTGTCCATACCCTTGGAACTAGGCAAGTCCACAATGAAATCCATGGACAAATGTGTCCATGGCCGATCCGGAACAGGTAGAGGTTGAAGAAGACCAGAAGGATTTATCCTGGGTGTTTTAATCCTGGCACACGTAGGGCACGCAGCTACGCCAATCTCCTAATGGGCTTTTGGGAGGACCAATTAATTTGGTCAAGGGCTGATTTTGGGGTAAGCCTGGTGCTGTACCAATGCAACATAGATGATATCCTTTTTGTTTGGAAGGGAAATGCTGAGTCTCTTGATGCTTTTCTGATTTATCTAAATCAAAACCCTTTAAATTTGGTTTTTAGTAGTGTTTAAAGCCAAGATCACGTGAAGTTCTTTTATCTTGTCCTGGATCTTAGGGGTAGATGTCTGGTGCCAGAACGGAGGAAATGATTGTCACATCAGGAGCGATGGAGGCAGTATCTGGTACGTCTATGATGGATGCACCCTCGCTGGCTTTATGGTCGGAAACTGGCACCACCATTGCAGGCATCTCCCGCTGGGGACCGGTCACTAGATTCAGGGTGAAGAGTATCCAGCGGTACCATCCCACACACAGCGATCCGCATCCGCCTAGGCACAGCTTAGCACTGGCTCCACCATGGAGAAGTAGAATGACTTGGGGCCTCTCGCACCAGCCGGTGTGGAAGCTGGTAAGGCTCCTTTTCTTTCTTCCAGCTCTTTACTACATGCGTCTGTGATTGTCATACTCCACATCCGGTCACACCCCACACTGTGCCGTTGACTCTTCGACTCCTCCCTCTGGTGAAATCAGGAGTCCCAGTCGAAAAAGAAGGGGTGCAGCTAGGGACTTTGGCACCAATCCCAGATATTTTGTAAAAAAATGGGCAAACATTGCCTGATTTGAGAATTTATTGAAATAATCTCACATCTTTAGTTTTTGCACTTACAGTTAGGTACGGAAATAATTGGACACTGACACAATTTTCATAATTTTGGCTCTGTACGCCACCACAATGAATTTGAAATGAAACAACCGAGATGCAATAGAAGTGCAGACTTTCAGCACTAATTCAAGGGGTTGAACAAAAATATCGTATGAAATGTTTAGGAATTTTAACCATTTTCATACACAGTCCTTTATTTCAGGGGCTCAAATGTAATTGGACAAATTAACACAATCATAAATACAATTTTCATTTTTAATACTTTGTCGAGAATCCTTTGCAGGCAATGACTGCTTGAAGTCTAGAACGCATGGACATCACCAAACGCTGGGTTTCCTCCTTTGTGATGCTTTGCCAGGCCTTTACTGCAGCTGTCTTCAGTTGTTGTTTGTTCGTGGGTCTTCCTGCCTTAAGTTTTGTCTTCAGCAAGTGAAATGCATGCTCGATTGGGTTGAGATCAGGTGATTGACTCCGCCATTGCAGAATATTCCACTTCTTTGCCTTTAAAAACTCCTGGGTTGCTTTAGTAGTATGTTTTGGGTCATTGTACAACTGTAAAGTGAAGCGCCATCAAATCAACATCGCTGAATTTGGCTGAATCTGAGCAGACAATATATCCCTATACACTTCAGAATTCATCCGCTGCTTCTGTCTTCTGTCACATCATCAATAAACACTAGTGACTCAGTGCCACTGTAAGCCATGCATGTCCATGCCATCACACTGCCTCCACCGTGTTTTACAGATGATGTGGTATGTTTCGGATCATGAGCCGTTCCAAGCCTCCTCCATACATTTTGCTTCCCATCATTCTGGTACAGGTTGATCTTAGTTTCATCTGTCCAAAGAATGCTGTTACAGAACTGGGCTGGCTTGTTTAGATATTGTTTCGCAAAGTCTAATCTGGCCTTTCTATTCTTGAGGCTTATGAATGGTTTGCACCTTGTGGTGAACCCTCTGTATTTGCTCTCGTGAAGTCTTCTCTTTATGGTAGACTTGGATAATGATATGCCTACCTCCTGGAGAGTGTTCTTCACTTGGCTGGATGTTGTGAAGAGGTTTTTCTTTACCATGGAAAGGAACCTACGATCACCCACCACTGTTGTCTTCGTGGACGTCCAGGCCTTTTTGTGTTGCAGAGCTCACCAGTGCATTCTTTTTTTTCTCAGAATGTACCAAACTGTTGATTTGGGCATTCCTTATGTTCCTGCTATCTGTACCTGCATTGAGAGCTCCTTTGACCGCATTTTGTGGGTTCACAGCAGCAGCTTCCAAATGTGAATGCCACATCTGGAATCAACTCCATTCCTTTTACCTGCTTAATTGATGATGAAATAACGAAGGAATAGCCCACATCTGTCCATGAAACAGCTTTTGAGTCAATTGTCCAATTACTTTTGGTCCCTTGAAAAAGAGGGGGCTACATATTAAAGAGATGTAATTCCTAAACCCTTTCTCCAATTTGGATGTGAATACCCTAAAATTAAAGCTGATAGGCTGCACTTTAAGTCCATATTCATTATTTAACTGTAACTTGAATTTATTTTGGTACACAGCCGAAATAACAAAACTTGTATCAATGTCCAATTTATTCTGGACCTAACTGTATATAGACTATAAAAAGTAGGAAAAACAGAGTCTAAACTATTCATTTAAACACATACCCTAATGTAAGCAAGAATCCCAGATTTTGCTCCATTTTGGTACTGTAGGTAGTTTTTTTTATTTGAAATGATCATAGTTTTGTATTTTAGAATATTTGTGTATATAAAATATATTGAACCTGACGAAGCAATACATAAATGGTGTTATTTTCTTATCTGTTTCTTATGTGACAGCTTGTACCAGAATATTGCAGTAAAGATTCTTGTAACTGCTCTTACATCCAGTACCCATAGAGTTGGCAGAAGATGGCAGTAAAATCATATGTTTTTCCGGATTATTTTAAAGATACTGAGAATCATTGTAAAAAAAGCAAGACATGATTACTCAATTAATTACATATGTTAGCCAAGAGTTCAAAATTATGTTTTCTTTTCAAATTGTCTTTACTTTACATTTTTTTTTTACACTGATCACATTTCATTCGGAAATATTGGGAAATCTTTCAGTGTTTTTCTAATATGACGAAATATTGAAGTAAAATATTTTGGGGCAATGGTCACCATTGTTAATATTCTATGAACTGCTTTATAACAAACTCAGACTTACTGACTTCGACTTGAAATTGATGCAGTATTGAGCTCATAGCTTCTCTAGCTCCTTAACAAAAGCAGTATGTGTTATTTTCAGTGGCATAATCAGGATTTTGAATGTGGTTTGCCATTCATACAAAGCAGTACTGCCCTTTTTTTTCTTTCTTTTTTTTAATCCAGGGGATTTGCAAGTTCTATTCATGGATGGAATTGTGAATATTTTTCACAGGAATATAATTTTTGCCATAAACACTATTACTATGATTAAGTGTGACTTTTAACTGTGAAATCAATAACAATCCCTCAAACAATACAAGGTTTGCAACTATAACTCTATCATTACACTGCCTATGCATCTAAAAACATATATAAAATAGTTGCATCAAATATTATACAAAATTCATTAGTTTTCCATTTTTCATAGTACATTTATTGTCCTATTGGAACAACATCATGCTTCATGACCATAAGATCTCCTTTCTCAACAATAATAAAAAGCCCTTGTTAACAATACATTACTTAGAGGGGTCAATATAGGTCTGTCTGGCACCTTGGCATGGAGACTCAATGTTCCTAAATAGCCCTTTAATGTACTATATTCATGACCTTACCAAGCCTTGAGTAGGTCCCATCCCTGCAAACCTGAATAAACATGCTGGACAACATGCCACTTTATAAATGGTTTACCACTTTATAAACCACAACCACTTTATAAATGGTTTAAAAGCAAGTAAACATATCAAGTACACAAATAAATCCAGGTACCTCCCCAGCTTGCTCTACCCAACTGTAACACAAGAGCCATTGGGATATCCATGGCTCAAACTATTGCCACCTCCTGCTACAAGTCTGATGATCAAGCAAACACACACATTACTACAGATGCAATTGCTGGTTGAATTCGGAATGCAAACAGCAGGGGTCCTTGCGCTTGAATGGGACTCGCAGCCAGGTATGATTCACACAGCGTGAGTCCCATTCAAATGCAGGGACCCCTGCTGTGTTAATCCAATGGGCCATTAGTCTGGTTGCTGGAATCTCATGGTGTGGGATGGGTTTAAGTGCAGAATTCTCAAGGCAATCTCAAGGCAAGTAGTCGACAACCGGCAGTTGCAGCTGAACATACTGTGACGGATATAAGGGTGTATATATTGCCCCTTGATTATTGCAGGGAGATGCAGTGTATAATTTTGGGTTATTGCACTTCCTAGTGGGTGTGTTTTGGGTCCCTGGGGCGGAGCACTTGGAGAGTAGGGTGGGCCAGTGCTCCACTCCACGTTTTGGAGATTTGCCAGGTAGAATCCAGACCGGTACTTTTAGCTCTCCCTGGTCTCACACAGCTGCAACTGCTAATGAAGAGGAGCAGCTGTTAAAATCTGTCTGTGTGCAGAGCAATACAGACCAATTTGTTTTCAGAGAAGTTTGTACTGAGAGAGCTGTGTTGTGTGCTCAGTGGAGCAAGGACTTATGTTTTGTTTGATTTAGTCATGTTATCTGCTGTAACATCTTAATGGCAAAATAAACCGGCCAAAGCTTTATTTTCACCTATATTTATTTATTTATAAAATGTTTTACCGGGAAGTAATACATTGAGAGTTACCTCTCATTTTCAAGTATGTCCTGGACATAGAGTTATGATGACAAAAAATAGATGGTTACAAATACATTGTTACATACAGTAAGTGAACAGGGTATACATTATATACAAGACACTGCATGCACATGCAGTGCATGTCTGTCTATGTCTGTCTCCTCTACCTGGAAGGCTGTGTGAAAGTGGTGATCCGTGGACGAAAGGTACATAGCAAAAGGGTGCTTTTGTCACAGTACCTACTGCATTAGCTGAGATTAACACCTCCTACTCATAAGAAAACCTGAAGAGGTACACCAACCTGCAAAGAATGGATCCAAGACTGGAAAAGTCTCCACCCCAAAACTAAACACCATCCCACTCCAAGCAAGAGAATTTAACTCTCTTTAAACGGGCCTTGTCTCTGTCACCAATTAAACAGCTCTCTCCAGACTCAATTGCAGGGTTAGATTAAAGTTATCATTATCTGTTTCAGAAAAGTACAATACATTCCATTCCCTTGAAACAAATGTAAGAGGCCACCCTCTAAATCTGAATGCCTGATTGACAGCCCCCAAAGCCCTCCACAAATGCCGCCTTAGACTTATTAACCTTCCTTCGAGACGTTTCCATAGCCTTTAAGTTACTTGCACTAATCCAAACCATCCTAGAAGAAATCTGCCCAGCCATCTCCAACCCACAACCACCTTCCGGACTAAAAATTCCTTTGTGGTATCCTAATTCTCACATAAATTGAATAAGTATAACCCAGCCAAAGTATGCTCCATATTGCAGAAAAGTGTGATGTCTCCTACCCCTCCACAATTGCATCATTAGCGCTGATTCACGTTGATGTTTGAGTTATCGTTTATTTGTATCGTTAGCTCTGTTTAATGCTGAGTTTTTCCCTGTATGCAAATTAGATGGATATAGCTAGCCATTTCTGAATAGATAGAGTGAATGCAGGGGTAATTAAAAAACATATCGCTGCAATCCTATGTGTAAATAATGATAGCTACTTTAGCTCGTTAACAGGTGCACATCTAACTCGCACTAGCCCTTCTCTTTCTTTGATTCCCTTCTTCGACCTCCCTCTACAACATGCTCTGCAACTTCCATTACATTGCAAGAGTTTGCTGATTCAAAGGTAAGGTGGAAGCAACTGTATCTGTAAATAAATCCCCTCTCATTTCTACCTCTCTTCTCCTCTTTCTATCTTTGACTCCTTCTCTCCAATTACAGAGGAAGAGACATCCAGCTGCTCTTCTCCTCAACCTTCATTACGTGCCGCCTCGACCACATTCCCTACCATCTACTTAAAATTCTCACTTCTACGCTGGCTCCCATCCTCCCTCATATCTTTGATTCATCTCTTCGCTCTGGCACTTTTTCATCTCTATTAAGCATGCTATTTTCAAGTATAACACCCTGGACCCAATCTCCTCTTCTAACTACCTTTTAGCTATGGATACAGGGATATTTCATTTTCCCGTCTCACAGATCAGACCATCTCCGATCAGCGAGATTCCACACAGCATAACCCCATTGAAACCGCACATTCTTCCCTCTCTTGGGACTGCCCTCTATTGGTTCTCCTCTTACCGCTCTCACTGTTCCTCCAGTGCAGTCTTTGTCAACTCCTCCTCTACCTCTATGGATCTCTCTCTTGGTGCACTTCAAGGCACTGTTTTAAGTCCCCTACTCCTCTCTCTCTATATGCTCTTGCATGAGTGACATCATTAATTCTTTTGGCTTCAGTAATCATCTGTATACCAATCACACAACTGTTTCTATCTGCACCTTATCTTACACTTATCTTACACCTACATTATAGTCACAAATCACAGGCGACTTATCAGCAATCTCCTCCTCAACTCCTCCACCTTATCTTATTGTTTTTTCCTTTGCAACATTGCAAAGATACACCCCATCCTCTGTTTCTCAACTATTAAAACACTAATGCATGGCCTTGTCAACCCGTAAAGATTACTGAAACATTATTTAATCTGGCCTCTCCGTCTCTCAGTCTCTCTCTCAGTCTCTCTCTCTCTCCAAATTGCTGCTGCTCGATTTATCTCCTGCCCTTCAAGATGTGTATCTGCTTCTGACCTCCTAAAATCAGCTGGCTTCCCATTAATCATGTAAATTACAGATTGATCCTCACTGCCGTATTGCTCCACACTCCTCGGCATGTCTATGTAAGGATTCTGCTCGATCCGTGCCGGGTTTTGCTGCCAGTTCAGGTTTTCCAGACTGCCTACCCTTTCTGTTGAAACTGGCCATTTTGGGTACTGGCAGTCTGGTTTATAAGGCTGCACTTCCTGGTGGGAGTCGCCGAGCAAAGTTCTGTCTGCTGCAGCTCCGTTTGATCTTCGCTGTCATGCACCCTTTCGCGTGTTTGGGGCTGACCCCGGACCGTGACCCCCACTTTCCTGCTTTCTGCCTGCCCCGACCTTTTGCTTGTTGCCTGGACTTTGCACCACTGCGCCTGTCCTGACCTGTTGCCTGTACCCTGGACTCCGCACTATTGCCACCAGCCCTGACCCCTGCCTCCATACCGACTACGGATACTCTTACAGGACTCTGTCCCTGGGCTGTGGTCAGTTTATTTGCATCCCCACCTCAGCCCTGTGGGTCCGCTTCCTGATTTGAGATGAGCACCGTCACATTTTGCTCTACCAAACATGGACCCCGCTGAGGTAGAGCAAGCCGTATCTCTTCAAGGAGAACTACTCCGAAATCATGAGACACGCCTCACCCTGCAAACCCAACACCTGGCAATTATTTCAAGCCGACTTGAGGACATTTTTTACCCGGCTGGACACACTCCAGGGGGATTCTACCCCTGCACTGCCCTTACCGGAAGCTTCTCCGGTGCCAGCCCCATCACTCCCTACGTCCAGGGAACCACGGATCCCGACGCCTCTGCATTATGGAGAGGACCCTAGTGCTTGTAGAGGGTTTCTGAACCAATGCTCGATCCAGTTCGAACTCCAGCCCTCCATGTTCAGCACTCACCGATCCAGGGTAGCCTATGTAATTTCCCTACTAACGGATGAGGCCTTGGTCTGGGCTTCCCCTCTGTGGTAGAGAGAATCCCCACTGATCAATGACTCCATTGCCTTTCTCCAGGTATTTAAAAGAGTATTCGATGCACCTGGTTGTGTCTCCTCACTTCGGCTTCAGTCCTTCGAGTCCGACAAGGAATCCGTACCGCAAGCCAGTATGCCATTGAGTTTTGAACCCTTGCTGCGGAGATGGGCTGGCATAATGAAGCCCTGTGGCAGCATTTTGGCAGGGGCTTTCTGAGTGTTTGAAGGATGAACTGACTGCCTGGATCTTCCCAAAGATCTGGAGGAACTGATTGCCCTCTGTATCAGAATGGACCTCCAGATACGAGAACGGTAGACAGAGCGAGCGCAGTCTCCAAAAACCACAGTAATTTGGCTATCTCCCCATTTCAAAACTCCTCTTACTACACCTCGCCAAGATGAGGAACCAATGCAATTAGGGGATACCAAATTACCTGAGCAGTAGAGAACTAGGAGATGAACCAGGGGGCTGTGCCTGTACTGTTGGATCAAAGGTCACAATGTCCAAGTTTGTCCTAAATCAGGAAAACCCCAATGCCCAGTGAAGATGGAGGAAAATTCTTTGGAAATTTCTTCTATTCTTCCTTCAACACAGCCTTCATGGCTCCTCCTGCCGGTTTCACTCTCCTGAGGACCTGCATCCATCTTCACTCAAGCTTTTGTGGATTCAGGAGCCACAGGAAATTTCATTGACCGCGCATTTGCGGAACTCCACTCCATTCCTCTCTGCACTAAGGAGATTCCACTGGCGGTAGTGGCCATTGACGGAAATCCCCTGATTCCTGGGACCATCACACACAAGACTAATCCATTGCTGGTTTCATTTGGGGTACTTCCCAAAGAAACACTGTCTTTTTATGTCATATGTTCTCCCTCAACTTCTGTGGTCCAAGGCCTTCACTGGTTATGGCACCACAACCCCAAAATCGATTGGACAAGCAGTCAGGTTACAGCCTGGGGAAAACATTGCCATGGATCTTGTATTCCGGTGTCGCGCACCATCGGTATCCCATGGAGACTCTCTCATCATGCCTTCCAATTTTCTACCAGGACTTTTCCGATGTATTCGACAAAAACAGACAGAGACGTTACTACCACACGACCTTATGATTGTGCCATGGTTCTTCTGCCAGGGGCCATCCCTACTCGAGATCACACTTACCCCCTTTCGGAACCAGAAACCAGGGCAATGTGGGAATACATTTCCGAGAACCTCCAGCTAGGGTTTATTCGCAAATCAAGTTCCCTCGCTGGTGTTGGTTTCTTCTTCGTTTCCAAAAAGGACGCTTCTCTCAGGCCATGTATTGATTATAGAGGCCTAAATAAAATCACTGTAAAAAAATCGGTTCCCCTCTACCCCTCATCCCTGAACTTTTCGACCGCTTACGCAAGGCTACGATCTTCACTAAACTGGATCTTCGAGGAGCTTACAATTTGATTAGGATCAGAGAAGGTGATGAATGGAAGACGGCATTTAATACTCGTGACGGCCACTACGAATATTTGGTCATGCCTTTCGGGTTATGCAACGCAACGGCCATATTTCAAAACTTCATCAATGAGATTTTCTGTGATCTGCTCGATCGATTTCTTGTGGTATATCTGGATGATATCCTTATTTTTTCAAGTTCTTTGTCTGAACATCGGGCACAGGTTAGACAGGTTCTCCAAAGACTTCGGGATCACTCCGTTTTTGCCAAGCTCGAGAAGTGTCAGTTTGAACAGAGAAAGATTTCCTTCCTCGGATACTTTATCTCTTCCCATGTATTTGAGATGGATCGTGCGAAAGTATCGGCAGTGCTGGATTGGCCACTACCGATAGGCCTCAAACTGACTCAACGATTTCTTGGGTTTGCCAACTACTGTACTACCGAAGTTTCATCAGGAAGTTCTCAAAGTAGTTGCGCCCATTATGGCTCTTACTAAGTGTAGCCTAGCCTCCGGCCACTACTTCTCTGCCTGGACCTTTCCAGTGTAAATCCTGTTAGGTGCAGGCAGTGGAGGGGTTAATTCTTTCGTTTAGGGCCTGTGTGTTTTGCAGACTTGGATATGTATCCAAGGGAGGGCCTTAGCAACAACCAGAATGTGTCAAAATGAGGAAAGGATACTGAGTGGTTCATCTATAGTTTGTGATAGCCAATCAGTATTCAACCTGCTCTGTTAAGGGGCAGGGTTACAGTCATCCACCTCAGGTTATAAATATTGGCACTTTCCCCAAATTAAGGGGGGTCCTTGTCATTCTCTCTACTCCCTCTGTAGAGTGAGGAACATCAGCCCTCCATCTCACAATGAGATGTGAGGAGAGGTCCAACAGGCCTGACCTGGGCCTAAAGCCTGGGTCAGGACACGTCAAGCAGGGAGGATGTCATGTTTCTGTGCTAAGATCTACATAAAATAAAGCCAAATAAAATACAAAGCAGTGTGTGTTACTGTCTACCAAAGATGAGGAGGTGTCAGTATGGGCCATCCCCTGCCTTCACAGAGGATTCATGCTGACTGGAGGCGCTGCACCCATGATGAACAATGGTAACCTATGATCCTGTCCTGTTTCTCCCCACAACACCGTGGAGCACTCAGCCCTCCTGTTGCCGACAGGTACATAGCACAACACCTAGTGAAGTTGTCAGAAGAGTATACCCACCCCAATCTCACTTAGGTGGAGGGGGGGTACATGGGCTACATAAGAAAGGGGCAAATCTCAAGATATGGCCCCCTGAGGCTCTTCTAGCTTTTGAGAAACTCAAGTCCACCTTTTCTTCCGCACCTGTGCTGATCCACCCAGATCCTACGAAACCCTTTGTACTGGAAGTGGACGCCTCTGATTTGGCAGCCGGAGTCGTTCTCTCTCAAAGGAAGGATTTTCATGGGAAACTCTATCCCTGTGCCTTCTTTTCCAAGAAATTTTCTCCTGCAGAAAGGAATTATGATGTTGGTAATCGGGAACTACTTGTATGAAAATGGCGAGGTGGACTCTCTTCTTCACTCGGTTCAACTTTGTGATCTCTTATCGTCCATAATATTATACATACATAAGCAATTTTAACACAGGTAAATGGACCTCTAGTGAAATAAGGCTATATTTACTCAGTAGTGTTAAACTGGAAGTCACCAAATCACCCATTCACTTGAAACAGACTTTAGCTGCCTTACATCTTAGTAAATCACCTCAGTAAATATAGGCCAAAAATATATATTGCCGACCAGACAACCTTTCAAAGATAGATCACTTGCTTAACTACAACACTTGGTTAACTAGACTGGGAAGATATAAGAACATTTACTGTACAATTTAAAAGTTAAACTTGGTCAGATATTACATAAGTCAGAGTATTAACGCCGAGATTTATTTTATGATTATGGTCACCCCCAACAAAAAAATATTTTGAATTCCAAACACATTACAGTACAAGCATACCCCGGTTTAAGAACACTCACTTTAAATACACTCGCGAGTAAGTACACATCGCTCAATAGGAAAACGCCAGCTTACGCATGCGCCTATCAGCACGTCCTGAACAGCAATACCGGCTCCCTACCTGTACTGAAGCTGTGCGCAAGCGGGGAGACTATAGAGCCTGTTACAAATGCGTTATTTACATCAGTTATGCATGTATAGGACGATTGCAGTACAGTACATGCATCGATAAGTGGGGAAAAAGGGAGTGCTTCACTTTAAGTACATTTTCGCTTTACATACATGCTCCGGTCCCCATTGCGTACGTTAATGCGGGGTATGCCTGTACTTCATCTGAGGGCATCTTTTTTTTTAACATCAATTTGCTTGCAGTTGCATTGGTGAAACTTTTGCTAGACCACTCTGCAAAAATAATGTTAAAATTCCTGATTTCTTGGGGTGTATTACATTATGAGGTACAGTATGTCTTTCCAATTCGAACTCCTTTATTACTGTATAATAGATATAATTAATGTACAAAGCCACCTGGATCCTACATTTTTAACACAGGCAACATTGTATTTGTTTACATTAAGTAATGGATTTCCCATCATATCAAGACTCTGACATTCTGTAACGTACTATCTTCATTGTATTCCAACACGAGCAAGATGACAGTCCTGGAAATGTTCAATTTGGACATCTATGTATGCTGATACCTTGTTTTTCTGTAATACCTTTTTTTATTTCTGTAATACCTGTGCAATCTTTTGAATATTTTTATTTTCTGAATAATATTTTAAATTCTCTGCATTGGGCAATATGTTTTCACCTGGATGGTAATCTAAATTCTGACATCACTACTGTATGTGAAAATATACATTGCAATTAACCTTTTCTATAGGCAGGAGAAATAGAAATATGCAGAATAGAAATTGTGACACAATTTCAGAACTGCGAAGTTGCCCAAACCAAAGCAAAAATACTGCAGCAGATTTATCAAAGAAACAGGATCCCATTGAAATACGTAGAACTTTTTGATTGATAAATCTGGAATACTACTTTTTTTTATTGGTTGTGCCTCAGTTTTGCACTCAGACATTTATAATCAACTCTCTTTATCTCCCTGTACTCCAAGCACCAGAAAATAGATGGTATGTTCTACAGAGCAGTGACAGCTGAAATCTAAGTAATGCAAAAGCCAAAAAGACGAAACTTTAGTAAAGTATTAGATCACATTTTGGCATACTCACTTGGTTCTTTCCATCACATAATGTTTATAATTCTACAGAAGAGGATGTACTAAAGTGTAATGTTAGCACAGGTACAATACATATGTTTTAGTTACCGAATTTCTATCCTGTTGAATGTTAAATGACATGTTGTGTTCTCTTTTCCTTTAAAAAGTTAGCCCTAGTAAATATGTGTAATGCACTTTCAAACTTCCACTGCATATAAGTACCTTTTGTCAACCTACAAACTAGTACCCCTAAAATACAAACTCTTTAAAGCCTTAAATGGGAAACCTTCTTAACTACAGGGGGAAGTTGAATGGTCAACTGATCAGAGGGACCTCTCTCTCTTTTTTTTTTTATCTCGAAATTAGCAGAAAAGAAAGAATAAAATGTGCATATGGTGGAGTACAAGAGCAAATAGAAAGTGGAATATCACACATACAGTATTAGCATTTTATGTGTGACGGTAAAGGCCTTACTGTATAAATTTGCTTGCTGAAATGTTTCACTTTTTAAAAAATTCTTGAGACATTTTTGCAAAGGTTCACATACCGTATATCAGAATTTTGCCCCAGTTTTGCCATCTTCGTCAATGTTGTACATTTTGCCACTTTCAGCCAGAATTCAGAAACAAATGTGAGTCAATGGCAGTAATGTAATATGAAGGACCTCGTAATTCACACATTGATTATTTTTGTGTGAAGCTTACCGATGTTCTTGGCATTTTTGGCAAAACAATAGTCACGTTTTGCCCAGTTGGCGCACTTCAGCAAAAATGTTGCACTTCTCTTGACTGTATCACTGGAACTAAGATACCTGTGTAGGTTTAGGTCTTGATCATTAGTCCGCATACAGTTTACGTACCTGTATTCTTTTCAGGCCACATAATTCTGTCCAATAATGTGTTAAAAAATTCCTAAGGTTGTATAGGGTTCAACAGGACAGCATGCTGCTCCTAGCACATATTTCTATTATTTCTATCTGCATATAGTCTTGGTTTGGAGTGGAAAGGGAGCGCTCCAGTCAGGGACACATCATGTAAATAAAAAACATAAAAACGATAATTGTGCAGTGTGTTATTTCAAATGTTGATCGGATGTAGTTCTTGGCTCTTGTGGCAATTCTACTTACAGCAATACGGAGTATTTAAAGCCTGTATCTGACTTAGTCAGAAGATGTTTAGATTGTTGGTATTGATGCTATCAATTGTTCCCCAGACTTTTCTCCCGCAGTTTGGACTTATCCAGAGTTGTAGAGACTCAGAATCCCATGTAGCAGTATATATGGAAAGAGATAAAAACCCAATGGTGCAGATTGCAGAAAACAATGGCTTTTATAGAAGTAATGGGTAAAGGAATGTACTCACACTTTGTACATATGCATTGTATACATAAAGGTATCTTTCGGTGTTAAGTATAGGTCTTAGTAGCGTTGTATTTCTCTCCCGATCCTCCTGTGTGTCCAGCCGCGCCGTTGGCAGCTGCCTTCACGAGAAGACGCCAGACGCTGGAACTCCCCTACAGACCTCCCTCCGGCACGTCACAATCCATTCCCAGCTGATGCGATCGATCGCGAAAGGGAAGTGACGTCAGACGCCACTGCCAACGGCGCGGCTGGACACACAGGAGGATCGGGAGAGAAATACAACGCTACTAAGACCTATACTTAACACCGAAAGATACCTTTATGTATACAATGCATATGTACAAAGTGTGAGTACATTCCTTTACCCATTACTTCTATAAAAGCCATTGTTTTCTGCAATCTGCACCATTGGGTTTTTATCTCTTTCCATATATACTGCTACATGGGATTCTGAGTCTCTACAACTCTGGATAAGTCCAAACTGCGGGAGAAAAGTCTGGGGAACAATTGATAGCATCAATACCAACAATCTAAACATCTTCTGACTAAGTCAGATACAGGCTTTAAATACTCCGTATTGCTGTAAGTAGAATTGCCACAAGAGCCAAGAACTACATCCGATCAACATTTGAAATAACACACTGCACAATTATCGTTTTTATGTTTTTTATTTACATGATGTGTCCCTGACTGGAGCGCTCCCTTTCCACTCCAAACCAAGACTTCTATCGTGGGAAATCTTAGTACATTTCCAGGAGAGGTTGAGAAGTATCCGGTTGGGTAATCACTTCATGGTTATTATATTTTGTTTTACATTGTTTCATCACTATTAATATTTAAGGAAACGGTGGCGCCAGCGCAAATCATTTAAATATTCCGTATCTGCATATAGTAACATGGAGTCAAGCACACCAAAAAGTGAAGGAATTCAATGAGTTGCAAAAAAGGTAATTTTAATGACTTAACGAATCATAGTAGCATCCAACGTTTTGGTGCATACTGTACAGGCACCTTCCTCAGATTTCGCCTTTCTGGAGAAGTAAGCGCTGGTGATTCACGTGGTATGATATGTGAAAAAATAAAATGACAAAATATGGTGTAGCCAATAAATAATAAAACCCTATCTAACACAAGTAATGGTCTCACTCACAAATGGAACTGTATAAAGATAGCGAATCAGAGATTCTTCTCTCTCTGATGGGAGCCCTTTAAGATATCTTCATATGCAAATCGCTGGATAAGCCTGGGAAAGCCCATTGCGGTCAATGCTTACATATATTTCACATATCATACCACATGAATAAACAGCGCTCCCCTTACCAGAAAGACAAAATACCATGATTTTGGACTAGCGAACAGTCCATATAAAGGGTGTAGAGCAGCTTTTCATTATTATATATGTTGTAACAAATCACTTTGTATATCACCATTTGGTGGAGGTTTTCTTATATTTGCACTTATTTATAATTGGTACACGATCTTTTGGGTGATCATATATTTTGTGTTAATATACACACTTTTCACCTCACTATATAGACGGGCCCGTTACATGTTTTCCTTTCAACCTTCCTCAGATTCCCACATCCTGACCAGATTTTTTGTCATAGCACCCATTCTTGGTACCTAGCATTGTTTTAGACCCATTGGTAGGGGCATCCCAAGTTTCTGGATCTGATACTCAATTGTTTATAGTATCTACATATAGTACCATGTACCAGGACTACTTGTACAATTGTCTGTAGCACTGCCACACATGCAAGCACCAGTACTTTCACATGTACGAATGATAGCAAGTTCCACATGCCATGCAGGGCTGGTAGCACTAATAGTAGGACTAGATAATATCACCAGAGTTGCCACTACTCTGGGTTTGACCCAGAGACTACAGGTTTTGGCCACGTATCTCTGGGCTACAGGTTTCACTTGTTAATCTCCGGGTGTCGGTGGGGTGCGGTGGTGTCTCTCTGCATCCTCTGGCATCCTCCTACATCTCCCCCTGCAACTCCCGTGAACATGGCTGCATGGCGTTGACATGACAACAGGACTCTACGTGATGTCACAGCATCATGTGATGCAGGTTGCCATGTTACTGGGACGCTATATGATGTCACGACACCATACAGCATCATGTTGCTATGCCCTTGTCATGGCAACGTGGCGCCATTTGATGCCATGCAGCCATGTTCACGGGAGTTGCAGGGGGAGATGCTGGAAAATGTCGGAGGATGCCAGAGGATGCTGGGAGACGCTACCGCCTCACCACGCCGCCGGTAAGAGAATTTTTACATTTATCTCCGGGTTATCCTTCAGTAGAAGGTGGCAACACTGAATGTCATTGGACATTATTTTCAAACTTAAGAGTGAGAAATATAAAAGTTTGCATAGCATTCTGCTTGCATTGGCGAATACTTTGCCTTCCACTTTAAAAGCCCCAAAACCAAGCTAAACATTTTGATATTCCACTACATGCCAGCCTCTTCAATAACCATTTATAATATTGCATCAAGGCTGCTTTTACAATCATCGGGATGCCTCAGCACAAGTTAGAGAACAGCAAAATGCGGTTAGTTCACAAAAGAGATATGTGAATCTCTTGCAGTCTGATTTTAATTTGTTTTACATTTTCCCCAAAATTTTGTAAATAATTAATTTTTTATGGCATTTGCAAATACAGCTCAACCCTGTTATAGCGCGATCCGCTAAAACATGGATTAGCTTATAACGCGGTGTAAGCGTGGCTCCCGTTTAAAAAAGATTTACATTTTTTGGGGGCAAACTTCCAGGACACACACACACACACACACACACACACACACACACACACACACACACACACACACACACACACACACACACACACACACACACACACACACACACACACACACACACACACACACACACACTCCTATTTGTAGCAGTAATGATACTTTCACACAGTACATAACAGCAAAGCTTAGAGATCTTGATCAACTGAGAGTGCTATCTTGTTTCAAAAACAAGTGATTATTCGTAGCCCCCTTAAGCTGCATGAAAATGTCCCAGTGTAGAGAAATGCAGGTTACTGCAGCAGTAGCAATGCTTGGAAATATTTTATGGCAATATGTAATATACCCTATGTATGCAGGGTCTTATCACCTGCATTAGGCACAATATCCATTGTGTGAAACGCGGAGCTGCATAAAAATCTCCCAATGTAGAGAAATGCTAGTTACTGCAGCAATAGAAATGCTAGAAAATACTTAGTGGTAACATGCCCTATTTATGCTGGATTTTATCACCTGTATTGGGCAAAATATTCACTGTGTGAAACTCAGAGCATACACACTGTAGACGAAATACACGGGCTAACCATAGTGAATCAAGTCACCCGTCTCTGAGATAGTAGTCGGCGGTCTTAGGCACCGGAACCCTGACGCTATCAGTGTTTTTGCTTGGAATACTGACTAATGCTACTAATAGTTTAGCTTGCTAGAGATATGTTCCGAAAGAACATGTGTCTGCCACACACCCCCTCCTCCTCTTACCTGGACCAGGATCCGTCAAACCATGGTACTGGTGAGAAGTTTCTGCTTTTTAGGTGATGAGCCGGGGGTCCCGATCGGTGAGTAGGGGTGGGGGGAGGGGGCTACTTCTCACGGTCCCGATCGGTGAACAGGGAGGGGGCAGGCTACGCTGTGCGGTCCCGAATGACGAACGGGGTGGGGGGGGACTACTCCACACAGTCCTGATCGGCGAGCAGGGGGAGGCGGGCTAACCCACGCGGTTCCGATTGACGAGCGGGGGGGGGGCGGGCTACTCCGCACGGTCCCAATAGGCAAACAGGAGGGGAAGCTCTAGTGCAGATCCACTCCTGTCCGGAACAATCTCAGTGCCCAGGCGCTGCACGCGACTTTCCCCCCAGTCCAACGGAGATCGCGCAAGGCCTGGCAGGAGCAGATCGGGTACAGAGGGGAGAATAGGAAGGGGAGCACCGGAGTGCGCTGCCATAGGCGGGATCACGCGGCGAGCGCTGTTCCGTGGCGGTCATTTTTTTTTCTTCCATGATCCCGGTTATAACGCGGTCTCATTATGTGGACCCCGAATACCGCGTTATGACGGGGTTCAGCTGTAGTTACCAAACACACAATTTCACCGGATTCTGCAAACTTTGCACAAAAGTCCCATGTCGTGCCTTATGCTTTTCTCTGCACTAAGTGAAATTCAAGCAAATTTTAATAGGACATCAATTTTCTGGCGAATATTTAACGCAGAATGAGTTGCCAATGCGCAGAGTCCAAATTTTGACAGTTTTGCAAACTTGTAAAAAAGTTTTGCTCCTTTTCAGTGCCAAAAACTTGTATATTAACTTTAGCCCTAATTACTATATGCCTATAATTATTTGCATGTCTCTACAAACAATCCTGGTCGATTGTGCAGGCTTTACTTTTTGCATATATAGTCACTTGTATATGTATGTATGTATGCATGCATGTATGTATGTATGTATATCTTTAGAAAAGAGAAGAAAAAAGCGCCCGATCCTTGTATAAAATCAGATATATAAGGTTTAATAATCCATGGACAAGACAAATGCACACTCACACTTTGTCAGAATAAAAAAGGCATGTTATGGGACTAGCCCATGCACCAGAGGAACGTGGGGTATCACCGTCGTCCTCCGTTTTGGATGCGGTGAAAATCTTTGCAAATAGGTGTTGCTACAGCGTTGTTTGCTGGGAAAAGGGTTTTAAACCTTCCCAACCGGAACACCTCTGTTGGTTGCGGCCACCGTTTGCTTCTTACAGCTCCGGGACCAAGGGAATCCTTCACACACGTCCTCTCTCTGCTCTGGCGTCTGAACTGGTCACCTTCCGTAGTTCCTATGCCACGTGACCCTACGCGTTTCTTCCGGCTCAGTGGATTTCATCAGGGGATGAACTCCAATTGAAAAGACTGATATTTTATAGTCCCATAGTCCAATCACATATAGAGGTGGGTACGATTCAATTGGAGTGTTAAAATAGGTCATCTGTGCTAGATATAAATGAGCAATGCACAAACAAATACATAATATATACTTAATAGAAAAATGAGGACAACACTGAGAAAAATATACAATTTCAAAAATACATACTTAAATCATGACGAATATAATAAGAAAAAGATAAAACACATAAATATTGAAGGAATAAAGGAACATAAAATAAAATAACATTGATTTTATAATTGATACCAATGTATGGATAAATTGAAATCTCATTGCATATAAGGATGTAAACATGATATAGAAGGATGCAGAACAGAACCACCTGTGGCTCGTAAAATGAGCATAATTTGCCATGATGTATCTCAGCACTAGCTATGTCACTATTGTTGATGTACAGGTAATTAGAAGCTGTGATTCTTATTGAGATTTTACCGTTTAACCAAACAAATGACTATTCAATGAAATAATATATGTATAAATAATCAATTAATAATGAATGAACATGATATATGATTGTATATACAAAACAAGCTTGAATTGATCACCAAGAGTCCAAAATAAATTTAGCTCTATGTGATTTAAAAAAGGAAGAATTGAAACTGGATTGAATAAATAAAATCGTGTTTGATTGAAAAAATGTGTAAAAAACATAAAAAATATATGAAATATATAAATCTATCTATGTTGATTGATGCCAAAAATAATGATGATATAGGACTAAAATGGTATTTGTGTACTAACATGAATGAATAAATTTTGATTGAAAAATATTTATTTTGAAATCTATATGATGCAAGGACAAACATATAGCGTCACCTTACTCTACATGAAAGATGAAAGTGATAGGATTATAATAGCTGTATATATAAACCCAGATCTGCTAATTTGCCAAATAAAAATTTACCAATTGACTTGTGTATTGCCAAAAAGAATTTGTTGTTGTTATTGGGTGCTATAAAAGAAAAGAAAATGACATGTAATTGTGGTATACCAAAACCTCAAATACAGACTCCGCAGGAAGGGGGATTGAACTAAATAAATCGAGCTGCTATTGGTGTAGATCTAATATGAAGAAGTAATTTTAAAGAGCCAGCAATCCAATAAACTAGACGTGTTGATAAAGTGTTGTGTGTGCCTTAAATAAAAAATCATACTAATGTGTAAAGTCAATATGTGAATAAAGATGTGATTGTGATTTAAATTTAATGTTAATGATATTAAAAGAAATCATATCTTAGGGACACGCTGCATGTCCTTGACTCCATCTCTGAAATCAAATGGAAGCCCACTTACATCTGGGCCACTTGTGATATAACATCTTTGTACACATGCATTAAGCATAGCAAGGGTCTACAGGCCATCAAACACTTTTTGGACAAGGAAGTCAACCTATGTAATTCACAATCCACATTTATTTTACAGGCTATTTCTTTCATTGTATTTTGTTTGAGGAGTCTTATTATTTACAGGTCTGTGGAACGGCCATGGGAACTAGGCTTGCCCCCAGCTATGCGAACCTCTACATGGGCTTGTGGGAGGAGATCCATGTTTGAGGTGATGCGGATCTGGGGGCTGGCCTGGTGTTCTAAGGCCGTTACATAGACGACATTATTTTGATTTGGGTCGGCCAATTGGAAGATCTGGAACGTAAATTGCTTTCCTTTGATGAAAATGACATGGATCTAAAATTCACATTCAATTTTAATAGAAGAAACATTAAATTTTTGGATCTAGATTTGGAGGTTAATGACACCGGTGATATAGTCACTAAAACTCACTTTAAAACTGTCTCCACAAACAGCTATCTACACAAAAAAAGTAACCACTATAAAAGATGGCTGGACAATATCCCCAGGGGCCAATTGCTCAGAATCAGGAGAAATTGTTCTCTTGATTCTGATTTCTTGGCCGAGGGGGAATTATTGGTAGAAAGATTTCTAGCCAAAGGTTATAACATTCATACCATCTTAGAGACATTTAGACAAGTAGGTGCTCTAGATCGGGATACTTTACTAAGTAAATCTAAGCTAAACTATTTGAAAGATAAAGTGGCCAACACTGATACGACAGGTAGATCTACCAAATCACCTTTATTCATTACCACATACAACAACGCAGCTAAAGGCATTGTTTCTATTCTAAACAAACACTGGAATATCATGTTAAGAGATCCGATTATTGGGCAGAAGTTACCATCTAACATTCCTATTATTTATAGGAAAGCAAGAAGTCTCAAAACATTATTGGCCCCCAGTCGTTTAAAACAACACATTGATTTACCCACATCTAGGCTCACACTAAAAGGTGATTCCACTTGTGGCCGCAGTAGATGCCTTACATGTAAACACATTATTAGGGAAGACCATGTTATTTCCCATCACAATAAATCCATTCACACTATCAAAAGTCATATTAATTGTTTATCTACTTTTGTCATATACATCCTCACTTGTCCGTGTGGCTATCAATATATAGGGAGAACCACACGGCCTTTAAGCACAAGGTTTTTGGAACATAGACGAAACATTATCCATGGGATCACTAATCATAATCTGTCACGACACTTTTTGGAAAAACATAATAAAGATCCCTCCTCTCTAACAGTGATGGGTTTAGAACTAATACCTTCTACGTTACTCAGTGGTGATAGAATTAAGAGATTAAATTCAAGAGAGACCTACTGGATATATATGTTGGATACATTGAGTCCGGGTGGTCTCAATTACCATATTGAAACTAGTACTATTGTTTGATTTCCTCCCTCCAGTGTGCCGGTGGGTGTCAGAGGTCTGGGTTGAACGTGTGTAGCATGTTCCCTCTGTCCCCTAGACGGCAAGCTCAGTGGGGGTCCCTTGGTCGGATATATTCATGATTGTTTATAACACATTACACCATACACATATTTTAACTAATTAGGTTTATCACGTAAATTATAAATATCCTAATTTAAGTTCATCAACATTTACACTTGTCATTTATTAACATTAAATTTAAATCACAATCACATCTTTATTCACATATTGACTGTACACATTAGTATGATTTTTTATTTAAGGCACACACAACACTTTATCAACACGTCTAGTTTATTGGATTGCTGGCTCTTTAAAATTACTTCTTCATATTAGATCTACACCAATAGCAGCTCGATTTATTTAGTTCAATCCCCCTTCCTGCGGAGTCTGTATTTGAGGTTTTGGTATACCACAATTACATGTCATTTTCTTTTCTTTTATAGCACCCAATAACAACAAAAAATTCTTTTTGGCAATATACAAGTCAATTGGTAAATTTTTATTTGGCAAATTAGCAGATCTGGATTTATATATACAGCTATTATAATCCTATCACTTTCATCTTTCATGTAGAGTAAGGTGACGCTATATGTTTGTCCTTGCATCATATAGATTTCAAAATAAATATTTTTCAATCAAAATGTATTCATTCATGTTAGTACACAAATACCATTTTAGTCCTATATCATCATTATTTTTGGCATCAATCAACATAGATAGATTTATATATTTCATATATTTTTTATGTTTTTTACACATTTTTTCAATCAAACACGATTTTATTTATTCAATCCAGTTTCAATTCTTCCTTTTTTAAATCACATAGAGCTAAATTTATTTTGGACTCTTGGTGATCAATTCAAGCTTGTTTTGTATATACAATCATATATCATGTTCATTCATTATTAATTAATTATTTATACATATATTATTTCATTGAATAGTCATTTGTTTGGTTAAACGGTAAAATCTCAATAAGAATCACAGCTTCTAATTACATCAACAATAGTGACATAGCTAGTGCTGAGATACATCATGGCAAATTATGCTCATTTTACGAGCCACAGGTGGTTCTGTTCTGCATCCTTCTATATCATGTTTACATCCTTATATGCAATGAGATTTCAATGTATCCATACATTGGTATCAATTATAAAATCAATGTTATTTATTTTATGTTCCTTTATTCCTTCAATATTTATGTGTTTTATCTTTTTCTTATTATATTCGTCATGATTTAAGTATGTATTTTGAAATTGTATATTTTTCTCAGTGTTGTCCTCATTTTTCTATTAAGTATATATTATGTATTTGTTTGTGCATTGCTCATTTATATCTAGCACAGATGACCTATTTTAACACTCCAGTTGAATCGTACCTACCTCTATATGTGATTGGACTATGGGACTATAAAATATCAGTCTTTTCAATTAGAGTTCATCCCCTGATGAAATCCGCTGAGCCGGAAGAAACGCGTAGGGTCACGTGGCATAGGAACTACGGAAGGTGACCAGTTCAGACGCCAGAGCAAAGAGAGAGGACGTGTGTGAAGGATTCCCTTGGTCCCGGAGCTGTAAGAAGCAAACGGTGGCCGCAGCCAACAGAGGTGTTCCGGTTGGGAAGGTTTAAAACCCTTTTCCCAGCAAACAACGCTGTAGCAACACCTATTTGCAAAGATTTTCACCGCATCCAAAACGGAGGACGACGGTGATACCCCACGTTCATCTGGTGCATGGGCTGGTCCCATAACATGCCTTTTTTATTCTGAAAAAGTGTGAGTGTGCATTTGTCTTGTCCATGGATTATTAAACCTTATATATCTGATTTTATACAAGGATCGGGCGCTTTTTTCTTCTCTTTTGTATAGGTTCGTTGGGAGGTTGGTGATCCCATGAAGAAGCTGCCTGGACCTTTTATTTGTCATTACCAAGGACTTATGTGGACTTAAGTATTGTTTTATTTTTCCATATGTCATTATTTTTATTTTTATTTTTACATTCATTTTCAATTTATCACAATACTTATTTTTTTTTAGCATTTCTATATTTTCCAATTTGTTATTTCATATTTTTCACAACATTTTTTGGTCCATTTATTCACTACACATATATTATTAGATTTTAATATAGATTCATTTATTATCACACACACACACTTTTTCACACAATATATTATATATTTTTTCACGCAATTTTTACTCACATATAGTAGTAAAAGTTACAGGGTACTAGTCCCAATCAATAGTTCCTAACCACAAACATTTTTACCATTTGCAATGTTATGCTATTTTTGTATTAATCATCTGTGCTGGGTATCACCTTGCTGATTTGTATTAGGGCCACAGTGGTTTGTGCGTGGTTGAGGAAGGGCACTGTCTTTTATTTCTTTTCAGTATGTATATCTTTATTTATATAGCGCCATCTACATACACAAAAGTAACACACGTGATATAATATTATACATAATGGGAATAAGCGCTTCAGGCATAAAAGTAACCTTAGGAAAAGGACTCCCTGCCCCGAAGAGCTTGCAATCTAAGTGGATAGTAGGAAGACTGTGCAGAGACAGTAGGAGGGTGTGCACAGCTTCCACTCTTTCCCTGACAGAATAAGGCAGAAATGTGTGCTTTTTTTAATTAGTTGAATGACTGAATACTTATAGCTCTGGGGTCACCTCAGTTATTCCCCATATTAAGATTTTAATCTCTAAAACAAGAATGCTTGTCCAGGAGAAACAATGAACATATATTCAGTCTAAAGTAGAAACAGTCAGGATGGCTTGGCTGGTACTGCTGCTTTTATACAGTGAGAAAGCTTAACTATGTATTACCATAATTGTAAATGCACTCAGATGTGTTATGGTTTTGTTTCACATGTTGAGCAAACACACAAAAAAGAAAAGCATAATTGTTATTTTCAACTAGTTATAGCTATAGCACTGAGTCCCAAAGGATTAGCTGGCCTTATTTACACATAACTTATTCACACACCCCTGCTGCTGGGTTTTCATGTTGACCTATGATTGTGTGGGCAGCTTAGCTGATACACCAAACCTTAAAAATGAATTTACTTGTATTCTTTCTATATAATTACCAGTGCATAGGGAACAAAGGAACATTAACTCTAAAATCATCGAGCTAAGTGAAGTGTGTGGGTGGCCCCAAAAGACAGAAAGAAAACAAAAAAAACAAAAAACCATGAATGGCTATTCATTTCTTATTTAGACCAACCCTTGAAAATGTCATGGAACCTTCCTATTTTTCTCACAATAAACATAGACACGCCAAAAACCCTGACTAACACACAGTCAAAAAAGTTGACTTTGTTTTAAACAGATTGACAGAACTCTGGACACTGTATGTGGAAGGCTATGTGTCGGAAATGCTTAACTGAACATAACTTGTTGCTGTTCTCCAGTCTCCATCGACTGAGACTCAAGTGAGTGAATTGAGCAGAGTTTAAAGCAATAAAAAGCAGCAATCCCCCATCGACTTATTATTATTATTTTATTTTTTTCCCCGCTGTATTTTTTATGCGGAGGATCTCCCGGGGACCCCGCGTTAAGCAATAAAACCTTGAAACCTCATGGACAAGAATACGTATCCGGGAGAACAATATGACGTGGCAGCTTTCTGTTGGAGGATCCCATGCCCATCTTGTTGTTTCAACCATTTAAAATATAAAAACAAGTTATATTTCTTGGCAACTGGGAGGGGGTCGGGAGGGGGGGGGCTCTGGAGCTGGAGGTCAAAGAAAGTTAAAAAGGCAAAAATAATTTAAAAAAATCAGGAGCAGCCCAGGTTACGGCTTTAAAAGAGCAGTTAAGAGAAGAGTTTCTTTATGTAGTATCATAACAATTATAGGTATCAGGGTCTGGATCTAACACAGTCTTTTTGTCTCTTATTCAGAGCCAAAATTCTCCGCCAGGTCTGACATGGGGTAAAGTGTAACCCTCTCTGCCGAATGAATGTGTATTTTTACTTACATATAGACATAAAGTTATTAAGACATCAAAGCTATTCACAAGCTCTTTGAACCTCACTCGATAAGGTGAACAGTAATGCCTTAGCTAGCGCAGAATTTCATTAATGAGGCTTTCTACTGTACCTGCAATGCTTATGCTCACAACCAAGTTTCCCTTTAGCCCTCCTCCTATGGTGTGTCTCAGGGAGGCCAACTCCAGTCCTCAGGTTAACCAACAGGTCAGGTTTTCAGGATATCATTGCTTCAGCACAGGAGGCTCAATCAGTGGCTCAGTCAAAGACTGAAGCAGGGATATTCTGAAAGCCTGACCTGTTTGTGGCCATTGAGGACTGGAGTTGGCCACCCTTGTGTATCTTTTCAATAAATTAAAAAAAACTGATTTAATCAAATAAACCAGGTAAGGCTGCACTACATAAGAAAATAAAACTCAAATAGCACACAAATTATATAGTGAAAAAAAATATTGGTGAATAATTATAGCATTGTAAACATCTTCTAGTCCCAATATCACAGCATTTTCACTATATTTAATACTGATTGAACTAAAGCTTTACTGTAACTAAAGATTTATCAACATTAAAGGTGCAGGATCCTAGCACATTTTCAAGGAAATTACCAGTTTCTCAGTCTGATACTAGTTAAACACAAAAAGCTCATCATTTGGTTTATTTTAGAAAAGCTTTCTGGATTACTGTACATTTCTGAGAAATGGATTGCAAAATGTCTGCCTTCATCTTCTAGGAATGTCTAATAAAATATGCATTTCTTCGCTTAGTTAGACACAAGACACTGTTTTTCTTGAGAACAGGACACATTATAGTATCTGTTCTGATCTTAACCTATCAAATGTATCTTAATGACCGAGCCTGGAGCCAAGCTGACATTTTCTTTTAATGTGTTTAATATGAGAGACACAGCTCAGTGTGTACAGTATGTTGGTCAGATTTGGATTCCCTACCGGTTTCCTGCTGTAGAGGTTGAGCAGAATGAAGCTTCTGTAGTTCAGTTTGTTTGATTAAGGAATATATGGCTCCAGCAAAGGCAAGACTAAACTGAATCTGTTAAGGCTGAAAAACATTTTGACAAGTAACAGGAAATCAGACTTCAAAAACTTCCCACATTCTAGTTGTGTTTAAGTGCTACAGCAAATAAAGGGTTTGAACACTTGAAAGAGAGTATTTATGTTGAACTGTACAGTACTTCACAATAACAGACCAACAATGTCTTATTGGCTACAACATTGAACGTACGTTTTTATAGCTGAACAAAAATGAATAGAAGCATTTAGTGGAATATTTTACTTTATGCCACACACAAGTAACTAAATACTTACACTTCACTTGCATTTAGCAACACTGATGTATCTAGCTTCAGTGTAAAGTAAAATACAGTGTGCATTGCAAACAGTGAAATAAAACATATCGGGAAAAACTATGACAATTCCAAAAAATTTTTTTTTTTTTTTACCTTCAAATGATATGGGAGTTATGACATTATATAGTATATATATGCATCACACTTTTTTTTTTAAAAGCTCATTATAAGAAAAGGGCTTGTACAGTAGTCGAAATGAAAAGCAATAAAGCCCAATATTCATAGCTGGGAGAACAGGGTCAGACTTGCTGCGGTGGTCAGTATAAAACCAAAACATCTTTTGGAGATGATTTCTTCTAGCAGCCTTGTGGCCATATTTGTCCTTTTTGTTACACAAACCAGTCTAAATAAATATGCTACTTTCATGACATGTCCCAGAATTGCACCAATTTTTGCCTTGATACACAGACTTCATAAAATGACTATAATTGTACAATACCTCATCTTAGACTTAAAGGTTTAAATGTCTAATACTTTTGACGCTGGAAGACTGTTGGTATTCAAGTACCTCCAGTCTTGTGGTATCACGACCACTTGATCACTTGAGATAGCAATCACAGTTTCGCAAAAATGGCCCCCTGCAACGTGTGTGGAAGTGGAGTCCGCTCCACTTCTGTTCTGATTGTGTTCAGCTCCCGGGCGGAGTGGTGAATGAGATCTTCCCCAAGAAAATCAGTAAAAATAGCATGATGTCCCCTGTTTGTCATAAGGGTCCCCGGTGTGCCAGCTCTCATGACTACAAGGAACATCATAAGGGGTTGTACACTTCTGGATCCAGCATTGAGATGCTGGGATTAATGAAGGGTGAGCACCAGTGAGACAATACCTCATCAAGACATTTGTGAGTAATGGAGTGTCACTTTTTGCTATACTACAGTAAATGCTAGAAATAGCCTTTGCTAAAATATTTTGCCAATGCACAAATAAAAAAATAATAATAATTTGGGCGGATCTTTTGCAAAGCATGAAAGGATCTGCAGCTGAACCAGGATATTACTGTGTAGACAAAGTTAATTGATTTATCATACAATAGAGAGACTTTTATTCTCTGAATAAGGCCCGTAAAGGATTGAGGATTTTAAAGCAGCAATCCATACAGGGGCAGCATACTCACGTAGCCACGATTAGAAAACATGCCTGGGTGCATTAGTATAAACAATTATTAATCAACCCAGCTTGAGAAATGTCCTGTACCATTAATAGGCAGATCAAAACACGGGGATTTGATCTGCATTACCCATGAAACTTAGATTATACCGGTTACAGGAGACCAGAACTTAACACCGGGTTCAAGGCACCAGACAGGACAAAGCAGTTCAATAAAGAGTATTTATTCTGACTGGGTTTCTCAGCCCTGCATGTCCAGAGGCCTTGCCTATGCTTTACAGTTGCACAATCACATTTTTATACTTAAGTACAGTTTATAACACTCAGGAATAAAGAATTACAGTTACATTGTATGCAAGGGGCTACTGGGTATATTAAAACGGGGAGCTCTAGGATCTGGTGGCCAGATGAGCCCCAGGAAAGGACAGGTGGGGGCCAGGGATTGGGTTTAACCTTTATTATGCTGGTCTCTGGGCCCCTTTCCATCACAATTAACATACTTTTTCCATATTGCTATAACATGGCATTGAAATTAAATCATTTTTTCAGTGAAATCCTGTGGCAGCCTCTGTGCCAATGTTGTACGTCACCCCAGAGTTAACCCATTTCATAACATCCTCCTCCTACCCCAGGGGTCGGCAACCTGTGGCTCAGGAGCTGCATGAGGCTCTTTCCGCATATACTTGAGGCTCTCGTCTGCAGGTTGCCTATCCCACGCTGCCTCGCTCTCTACCTCACTGTCCTGGCACTGGCTGTGGAGGGGCCCGGCCAGCACTGGAGTTGGGCCTCTTGTTGCTGCCAGGCCCAGTGCCTCTTCAGCTGCTGGCCCTTCTCTCTCCTGCACTAGGCCTCATCCAGGGCGGCGCTGAGAGGGCAGGCGCGCTGAAGCTCACCACGATGAGACACATTGCGACAATTGCGTTTAGCTGCTTGCCGAGCAAGCAAATTTGAATTTGCTGCTCGCAAGCACGTCATGTAAGCGGTTCGCCCAATGAGGGCGAACCAGCTCCGTGATGTTGTGGCCACGCCCCCAGACGCACGCGCACCTAGCCGGCCACGAATTGCCAGGCCGAGCAGGGTGCAGTGCATGAGCACCAGCGCGCCCATTCCCTACCTGGTCGAGGCCCTATCCCACGCCGAGCTCTCTCATGCCTGTGCGTGCCGGATGCGCGTGCCACAATTTCCGGCGGGTGCTGACGTCACAGAGAGTCCGGCGCGTGAGAGTGCAGAGAAAGAGAAAAAAACTAAATAAAGGGACTTATTATTGTGAGATGCATTTTATTCCCCCAAATATTTTTTCCTTTTCCTAATTCTGATTAAAGTAAGTTTGTGCGGGTGTAATATTAATGCATGTATTGCGGCTCCCAGAATATTTTGGACAAAGACATTTTTTAAAAATAAATTGCTCTTTTTTTCCTGGAAAAGTTGCAAACCCCTGTACTACACCATCCCAAGCCGGCTTTAAATTCCGTTTCTGGTATCTTTAAATGTTTTGCAATTTCACTTCCTTTGAACCGGATAACTTCTCTTGGAAAACCTTTATTGCGCATCTCATTAAACTACCGGGTCCATCAAGTTCTTCATAAAGGCTGTTGTTAGGCCCTCAAGACGCTTTTTTTGTATAATGCGCATTTAGTAGTTCATCCTTTTGTTTCTGCCATCGCCTCATATTATTTTCAGTTATGTCAAATTCCTGAACTGCTGCACAGTTTTCTGTGTTTTCTGCCACACGAACAACCATCATTTTAAAATTGGCATCATAACTCCTTTGCAGTCTCTGTTAATTTGGTCCTTCCTTGTTCCCTGTCTTTCAATGTGGTCACTAATTTGTTTGCAGTAGGAGCCAAAACGTTGATGTCCTTCATCACGTGAGCGCAGGGGCAGGCGACTGCTGTGTTGGTAGCATGCACGGGACTGAGAAGAACGCATGCGCAGAATGCTGCTGTCTTAGTAGTGTAGCCCCGGTCCCCTTCGGCTCCCCGAGACCCCCTCCTTGCTGGCAGCGCGGTCGCGGGTGCCGCCGGAGGCAGCGACGGACCCATCGGCTGTTTGTAAAGGTTGGGGCTGGAGCAGGGAGCGTTCCGAGCCTCGGGAGGCTCTGCGGTGCACACGGCTACCGGGGGCCGTCATTATGAATGTTCGCGCATGCGCAGTGGTCGCGCATGCGCAGAAGGGGTGCAGGAGTTGCGGCGGCCATTAGAAAGTCTCGCATGCGCAGTGGGATCACGCATGCGGCCCCAATTGAATAGAAGCCTCCACGGGACTACAATTCCCATGAGGCCAAAGGAGGAAGGCACCAGGTGCTCCCGTGTGGCCAATAAGGGCCAAGCATTCTTGGCAGCCGCATTTAGATACATTTCGCGGGCTTGCAGTGAGGCAGTTGGAGCAGGGAGCTGGGTGAGTGAGGGTGCAGGGGAGCAGTAGCCCCTTGCACTAGGCCAGTTACCCCCAGAGGCCCCAGATAACTGACACCATTGCCCCAGTTTGTGGTTGCTTCAGGGACAGGCCCTATGTGAGTGGTTCTGCCCCTTTAGCTGTTTGGGTTAAGTTAAGGAAGCACTCAGTGTCGCGTAGCCTGATTCCTGGGTCTGGTCTCCTCAGTTATATAGAGACTATCTTCTCGGAGGCCACGCCAAGCAGTGACTGCGGCCTGCCGGCTGCAGACGGATCCCCGTCAAGGTACAGACGGTGCGGAGCCGTGGTGATATTATCCATGCTGGAATTCACCCCACGCGTAGGAGGACGTCTCATCGGATCAGGCGGATCCACTTCAGTTGTATAGGTGCACCCGTGGCTTGAGCCCGAGCAGGTATCAATAATAGTGCACCAACACGTCAAGGGATAGCGCTATCTCCAACACACGTGGGTGGGTTTGGACATAAGGTACTTTGGGGAATACCTATGGTGATGTGTGCACCCGGTGCACTGGTATGTATGTGTTTATATGTATTATTCTGTGTGGTACAGGGTACCGAGTTTATTAGTAGTAGCAATAGTAACCAGTTATTAGCATACACTGTGTGCGTGTCTTATTATTGTGGTTCCTGTAAGAGGACCATCCCACTCAGGTGGGAACCGTTACAAATGGAGGCGCTGTGTATGAATGATCAGGTAACCCCAGGCTCCCAGTGGCGGAGGTTCAGGCCTTCTGTGAGCCTATCAGGTAACGCACCACACCCGGTAACACAAGTGTATAATTATATATGGTCCCCACCTGTGATAGGGGGGGGCAAAAGGGGTTACATTTGGAGGCGCTGCTGAGATCTCAGACCTGGGGTGCCATGTCCTATTTTTCATGCAAATTGTCCAATTTACTTTTCCACTATGTGGGTGACCTCAAGGCAGGAGGTCCACGCATGGGCCACAAAGCATAGCCCGACCCCGAACCGCCTGGTCGTTGTGGGCGGAGTTCCTGCTCACGCATTCGCGGTAGACATCCAGGCGCATGTTCACAAACTCCCTGGACTGGCGCAAGCATGGGTCATAGGGCGAAGGTATTATTCCCTCCATCAATGGAGTGCCATGATGTATGTATGTATGTCTTTATTTGTATAGCGCCATAAATGTACATAGCGCTTCACAGTAGTAATACATGTCATATAAATAACAAATATAAATAACAGATCATGGGAATAAGTGCTTCAGACATACTGTAAAAGTAACATTAAGGAAGGAGTCCCTGCTCCGAGGAGCTTACAATCTAATTGGTAGGTAGGGAGAACGTACAGAGACAGTAGGAGGGAATACTAGTAAGTGCGTCTGCAGGGGGCCAAGCTTTGTGTCATGTGTCCATGATTATCCAGTGCTACTCATATGCTTCTTTAAGCAGATGTGTCTTAAGGTGGGTCTTAAAGGTGGATAGCGAGGGGGCTAGTCGGGTAATGAGGGGAAGGGCATTCCAGAGGTGTGGGGCAGAAAGTGAGAAAGGTTTAAGGCGGGAGAGAGCTTTAGATACAAAGGGGTAGAAAGAAGACATCCTTGAGAAGAACGCAAGAGTCGTGATGGTGTATAGTGAGAAATTAGGGCTGAGATGTAATGAGGGGCAGAAGAATGTAAAGCTTTAAAAGTGGGCAGTAGAATTGAGTGTGAGATACGCGATTTAATCGAAGCCAGGAGAGGGATTTCAGGAGGGGAGATGCGGAGACAGATTTAGGAAAGAGTAGAGTGATTCTGGCAGCAGTGTTTAGGATAGATTGTAGGGAAGACAGGTGAGAGGTAGGAAGGCCGGACAGCAGGAGGTTGCAGTAATCGAGACGTGAGAGAATGAGGGCCTGAGTCAGAGTTTTAGCAGTTGAGTAACAGAGGAAAGGGCGTATCTTTGTGATATTGCGGAGGAAAATGCGACAAGTTTTAGAAACGTTTTGAATATGAGAGGAGAATGAGAGAGAGGAATCAAGTGTGACCCCTAGGCAGCATGCTTGGGCTACTGGGTGAATGATCGTATTTCCAATAGCAATGTGGAAGGATGTAGTAGGGCCAGGTTTGGGAGGTAGTATAAGGAGCTCTGTTTTTGCCATGTTAAGTTTCAGTCGGCGGATGGCCATCCAGGATGATATTCCAGAGAGGCATTCAGAAACTTTGGTCTGTATAGCAGGTGTAAGGTCAGGGGTTGAAAGGTAAATTTGTGTGTCGTCAGCATAGAGGTGATATTTAAACCCAAAAGATGTGATTAGGTCATCTAGAGAGAGTGTGTAGAGAGAAAAGAGAAGGGGTCCCAGGACAGAGCCCTGGGGTACCCCCACAGAGAGATCAATAGAGGAGGAGGAGGTGTTAGCAAAAGAGACACTGAAAGTACGATGGGAGAGGTAAGAGGAGATCCAGGATAAAGCTTTGTTCCGAATACCAAGAGTATGGAGAATGTGAAGGAGAAGAGGGTGGTCCACGGTGTCGAATGCTGCAGAGAGGTCGAGTAATATGAGCAGAGTGTAATGACCTCTGTCTTTGGCAGCGTGGAGGTCGTCGGTTATTTTAGTGAGGGCTGTTTCAGTAGAGTGAGCAGTGCGGAAGCCAGATTGTAGAGGGTCTAGTACAGAATAGGTGTTGAGAAAGTGTAGCAATCGAGAGAATACAAGACGTTCAAGGAGTTTGGAGGCAAAAGGCAGGAGGGAGACAAGTCGATAGTTAGAAGGACAGGTAGGGTCAAGCTTGCTGTTTTTGAGTAATGGTATAACGGTTGCATGCTTGAAGGATGAAGGAAAGGTTCCAAGAGTAGAGGGTAGAGTTAAAGATCTGTGTGAGCATAGGGATTATAGAAGGAGCAAGAGGTTTTAGGAGATGGAAGGGAATGGGATCAAGAGGGCAAGTGGTAGAGGGAGAAGAGGAGATCAGCAGTGATACATCCTCCTCCGAGTTAGCAGAAAAAGAGTCAAGAAAGACAGGAGGAGAGTTGGGAAGCATTGTGGAATGGGAGGAGGCAACAGATGGGATGTTCTGCCGTATGGACTCCACCTTTTTCTTAAAAAAGTCAGCAAAGTCCTGAGGTGAGATGGAGGAAGAAGAGGAGGCAGCTGAGGGTGGTCTGAGTAGAGAGTCAAAGACAGAAAAGAGACGGCGTGGGTTAGACTTGTGTGTGTTGATTAGTGATGAAAAGTATGTTTGTTTAGCCTGAAAGAGGGCAGAGTTGAAACAGGATAGCATAAATTTGTAGTGAATGAAGTCTGCGAGCGTATGAGATTTCCTCCAGAGGCGTTCAGAGGAACGAGTGGAGGAACGCAGCATGCGTGTGTGGGAGTTTAGCCAGGGTCTGGGGTTAGAAGGGCGAGGACGGCAGAGAGAAAGTGGGGCATGAAGATCAAGAGAGGAAGATAAGGCAGAGTTGTAGTTCCTGACCAGGTTGTCAGGGTCTGAAGCAGAACTGAGAGAGGAGAGGGAGGAGCGTAAAGTGGAATCAAGAGCTGGTAGGTTAATAGAGCGCAGGTTTCTGCAAAAACGAGGGCGAGATGGAGATGGAGAGAAGCGAGAGAGAGAAAATGAGATGAGGTGATGGTCGGAGAGAGGAAAAGGGGAAATGGAGAAGTCGGAGAGAGAGAAGTTTTTAGTGAAAACCAGGTCTAAGTAGTGGCCATCCTTGTGGGTGCTGGCTGCAGTCCACTGTTGAAGGCCAAAAGAAGAGGTTAGAGAAAGAAAGCGGGAAGCCCAAGAGAGAGAGGGGTCATCAATGTGGCAATTGAAGTCCCCAAGGAGAAGAACAGGGGAGTCTGAGGAGCGAAAGAAAGAGAGCCAGGATTCAAAGTGAGAGAGAAAGGCAGAAGGGGGATGAGTAGAGGTAGGTGGGCGATAGATGACCGCCACATGGACCGAGAGAGGAGAGAAGATCTGGACTGTGTGAGCCTCGAAGGAGGGAAAAGCAAGAGAGGGGATAATAGAAACTGTTCTGTAACGGCAGAGAGAGGAGAGCAGGAGCCCCACGCCTCCACCACTGCCACCAGGGCGTGGAGTGTGGGAGAAGGAAAGGCCACCATAGGAGAGGGCAGCTTCCAGAGCAGAGTCAGACTGGGTGAGCCAGGTCTCAGTTATAGCAAAGAGAAGCAGGGAGTGAGAGAGAAAGAAGTCATGCACAGAGAGGAACTTGTTAGAGAGGGCGCGAGCATTCCAAAGGGCACAGGAGAAAGGGAGAGAGGAGGGAGGGTGGCAGGGGATGGGTATGAGGTTGGAGGGGTTTACACCAGAAGGAGTAGAAGTTGCATGTGGAAGGCGAGGACGAGAGCAACTAGAAATAAGGCAGGGACCAGGATTGGGAGAGATATCCCCAGAAGCAAGGAGGAGAAGCATGGACAGAAAGAGAATGTGTGAGGATGATTTGTAGGTGTGTGTTTTAGTGCAGGAGGTATAGCTGTATGGTGACAGAGGGCGCAGGTAAGAGAGTAGTTCATGTGAACTGAGAAGTGGTGAAGTAAGGAGAGATGGTGAAATATGAATAGAGTTAGAGACATGATGAGGCTGGTGGAAGGAAGTGCATAATTTGATAATAAGTGAGGTTACAGCAAATATAAAAAGTAAAGGCGGCATCACAGCAATAGTAATGTGTTGAGATGTGCAGTGTGGGATGATAACCTCCTTTCCAGCGTAGTTCAAATGCAGGAATCAGAAGCAGTAGATTGTGTCCACTGTTTCCACTTCTTTTTGAACTTCCTTTTTTAAACTTCCATACTACTTTAAAGATTTCTACTTAAAAGCATTTCTGCTTAAGAGCAAGGGCTGCAAGCAGCAATGGCTGTTGTAAGTTAACTTATATACATTTAGAAAGTCACCTGGTTGGTACAACAAACTTAATTAGCACATTTGAGGGTAGTTAAACCAAATTGTTTTTCTAAGGTGGGTGTTGCCTTGCACAAGTGTGAAAGATGAATTAAATTAAGGCAATAGGGGGATGATTTCCATACAGACAATTTGAGATGTTTTTACCTAAATTGAACTAAAATGAGCTAAATAGACAGCAGGGTATGAGGATTGCAGGACACACAGACAATTTGAGATGTTTTTACCTAAATTGAACTAAAATGAGCTAAATAGACAGCAGGGTATGAGGATTGCAGGACACACAGACAATTTGAGACGTTTTTACCTAAATTGAACTAAAATGAGCTAAATAGACAGCAGGGTATGAGGATTGCAGGACACACAGATAATTTGAGATGTTTTTACCTAAATTGAACTAAAATGAGCTAAATAGACAGCAGGGTATGAGGATTGCAGGACACACAGACAATTTGAGATGTTTTTACCTGAGAAAAGACAAGAGATGAGATGAGATGAGAAGCAGATCAATGGTTCAACTTCCTTTTTTAAACATTCATACTACTTTAAAGATTTCTACTTAAAAGCATTTCTGCTTAAGAGCAAGGGCTGCAAGCAGCAATGGCTGTTGTAAGTTAACTGATAATTAAAGTAGGCCATGCCATAAGCGAGGAAGATGGTTCCCAATTCCTAACTCTGCCCGAGGGTCCAATCAATGGGTGCCCAATTATTTATCCTGACCTAGCAGTTTCTTTGGCTCCCGCATCCGGGGAGGCTAATAATGAGTCCCACCTAAAATGGCGTCTCCCGTCAAGTCAGGAGAGCGCACGTGCTAATGGCGGCCAGGCTGCACCACAATGCGTTACAGTAAACTGACCGGGTTTGGCGTGAGAAACAGAGCCCCGCCCCTGCGCTGTGAGTGGCTCAGCGCAGAGTCAGAATCACTCCTTGAAAGAAGGTGCTCCTTCTCTGGAGTGCACCAGGGGGAGTCAGCACCGTGAGTCTCAATCAGTGACTGCTGTCTCCACTAAGGACAGTACAGGATGCAGTAAACCACACCCTCACCTGTATGTGATCTGGCAATTACCAGGAATAGGCGAACTCGTGCTACTGTGCCCCTGTTTATTGGAAGCCTGGGAGAATGGAGTTGACCTATTCCAGCTCCCGCAAGACTGCAGGAGGACAGAGGTTAACCGAGAAAAGTGCCTACAATGCTTTATTGCCACTTGTGACTGTTCTAGGGACGAACTGACGTGGGGAGCCAACTGTGCCTTCTGCGGGGAACACTTCCTGAAGCCCATGCTGCTGCGGCCTACGGAATCCGCAGAGTGGAAAATAGCTGAAGCGCTCAAATGCAGGTATAATAACAAAAATAAGCCAAACCACTAAACCAGGGTACTAACAATTGATATAGTACCTATGTGTAATAGTATGGGTACTATCCTCCTGAAGACAGGTGGTATATGGTGTAACCCACTTACCATCAGTCTCATTGGCAGGTTCACCAGAGAAATATGCAAATACTCACATCCTGGTAGGGTAGGAAGGCAGGCTGTGCAGCTACTAATTGCAATACAGGGAAAAAGGAGACCAAAAGCGCACCAGCACAAACGGAGCAGGAAGGACGCAAAACGAAAAATAATTAAAAGGGCACTTTAATGTGACAAAAGACCCATCCAACGCGTTTCGAACGTCACAGCGTCCGCAGAGAAAGATGTGATGAACCTCTCTACTGAGCTGGTCAATGTGGCTAATCTACCAACCTCAAGAGCGGAGGTTTTGGAGGGCCCGTGCGCCCTAACAGCGGTTCCAGACTCAACTCCAGAATCGGTTCCCGAGTCGGTTACAATGACAGAACCACAGATGTTTGAACCAACGAAGGGTAAGGCGTCCATACCCCCATTCTCTTCTATAGACAACAGTAGCCAATCAGCCGTGGTGATGCACCTGCCGGCGGACCACTCAAGTGAAGCTGAGGACAATGGGCTGATTACCTCATATACTACGGACTCTGCTGTGGGCCCGTGTGCCCTACTGCAGCCGGTCCGGCCTACAATGATAGTACCATCGGTCCCAGGCTTGGGATCAGTACCTGCCAACAATGACAGGGGTGAGTTGACTGCCCCAGGGGTGTCGGGTGTGAGCTCCCCGGTGATCGCGGAGCATGGTGGCTCCAAAGGTATGGTCACCCGGGCGATGGGCTCACCCCGTCATCGCGTCCTGGTGGAGGTGTCTCCCCTAGAAGATCTCTACAGACCAGAGAGCAGATTTGACCCCATCAAGGTAACCAGTGCAGCGGCCATGCGCGGCGCTTACTCCTACAAGAAGAATCTTCAAGCTTTTTCATCGCAAGACATGGACCTGCACGTAGATGTTGTGATGTCCCCAGAAGACGTCAGCACTAAAGGGATTGCAGGAGCGAACCAAGACTGTGCTGTGACCGCTCTGGTAATTATTGCCTCCTTCATGCGCACAATGGAGCGCTTCATTCACCATGTGGTGGACTGAGGAAAAGGGCACGACTTCCTGGCCTACCTCATCCATGCCGCGGATGGCCGGGTAAATGTCTGGCACCAAGACCCCTTACTATTCCTTCTACCAGAGGGAGAAGATGGTTTGGGAGTAGACACTGTAGCACCCGATATTGATCTCCAAAAGACTCCCAAGAGTCCATCTCTCAATCAGTTAGGGGTACCCCACTATGAGACTCAGCTGGCCTCGGGTATCAACATGATGATGTTGGGTACCATTAAAGAAATGCATGTGATTTGTTGTATATCTTTTGCAATGCATTTTTATTATATAACCTCTGTACATGGTTATGTCTGCTGACCAAGCGAGGGCGTTGGGATTTTACCAGGGGGAGTGTGTAGCCCTTGTCCCCTTTGGCTCCCCGAGACCACCTTCCTTGCTGGCAGCACGGTTGCGGGTGCCGCCGGAGCCAGCGACGGACCCGCCAGCTGTTTGCAAAGGTGGGGGCCGGAGCAGGGAGCGTTCCGAGCCTTGGGAGGCTCTGCGGCGCACCCGGCTAGCAGGGGCCACCATTATCAATGTCCGCACATGCGCAGTGGTCACGCATGTGCAGAAGGGGTGCAGGAGTTGCGGCGGCCATTACAAAGTCGCGCATGCTCAGTGGGATCGCGCACGCGGCCCCAATTGATTAGAGTCCTCCACGGGACTACAATTCCCATGAGGTCTAGGGACAACAACACCAGGTGCTCCAGAACAGCCAATAAGGCTCCAGGATTCTCGGCAGCCGCATTTAGATACATTTCGCAGGCTTGGAGTGTGTTAGTTGGAGCTGGGAGCTGGGTGAGTCAGGTTGTGTGTGTGCAGGGAGCAGTAGCCCCTGGCACTAGGTCTAGTTACCCCCATATGCCCCAGATAACGTTTACCATTGCCCCAGTTTGTGGTTGCTTCAGGGACAGCCCCTTCATGAGTTGTTCTGCCCCTTTAGCTGTTTGGGTTAAGTAGGAGACACTCAGTGTCGCGCAGCCTGATTCCTGGGTCTGGGCTCAGACCCCTCAGTTATATAGAGACTATCTTCTCGAAGGCCACGCCAAGCAGTGACTGCGGCTTGCCGGCTACAGACGGATCCCCGTCAAGGTACAGACTGTGCGGAGCCGTGGTGATATTATCCACGCTGGAATTCACCCCACGCGTAGGAGGACGTCTCGTCGGATCAGACGGATCCACTTCAGTTGTATAGCGGCACCCGTGGCTGGAGCCCGGGCAGGTATCTATAAGTAGTGCACCAACACGTCAAGGGATAGCGCTATCTCCAACACACGTGGGTGGGTTTGAACATAAGAGACATCAAGGAGTTGGTGTCCAGCTCCCAGGTACTTTGGGGAAATATCAACGTTGATGTGTGCACCCGGTGAACTGCAATGTATGTGTTTATATGCATTATTCTGTGTGGTACAGGGTACCGAGTTTATTAGTAGTAGCAATAGTAAAACAGTTGTTAGCATACACTGTGTGCGTGTCTTATTATTGTGGTTCCTGTAAGAGAACCATCCCACTCAGATGGGAACCCTTACAGGTGGAGGCGTTGTGTACGAATGATCAGGTAACCCCAGTGGCGGAGGTTCAGGCCTTCTGTGAGCCTATCAGGTAACGCACCACACCCGGTAACACAAGTGTAGATTTCCCCACATGGTCCCTATCTGCGATTGGGGGGGGGGGGAGGGAAAGGTGTTACAGTAGCATGCACCAAAATGTGCAGGGCCGATTGTAAGGCGAGGATGGATTTTTCAACTTAACGTTATTAAAAATAAAATCGTTGCCTTCTAATTGAGCAAATACAGTAATTAATGTCCAAATAAACAAAAGAAGGCAAATCTTTGCGGTCAACATGGTTAGATTCTTTTAAGTAAGCCAAGTAGATTGTTAACTTCTTTACAACGGTTTAGGTGGGACTGCTTCTTTAAGGCTTTTTAAGTAAGCCACAGTAAACTATGCTGCACTCCACATTTTTACTTCTTCAATTTAGCACAATGTAGGGTTATACTGTATGGCAATGTGATTATAATGCAAATTTGTCAGGCAACTTGTGATGGTTGCATTTCCAGAAGAGAGGTTAAAATAATACTGGTGGCGGAAAAGGAAGCAGAAGAATCCTGACCACACTGAACTCATGAACTTGGTTGCCTTCAGGTAATATTCCACTGAATATATAAAAAATAAAATGTTGCAATACATCTTTTATTCTTCCTAAGTTGCAGGGTTTAAAAATAAAATATACATATATTTCCTGTTGCTTTTTGTGGTTAATCTTTTGTATGTTTACTCTTTCAAAAACTGATTTACATATACATTTTTACCATAGCAAATTGACCCTACAGTACACAGTCTTGCAGGGTAAATGTGGTTGCAGAATGAAGATTTTTAAAGCACATTCTTGGAGTTATATTCATGAAAACCATGGGCAGGGATATGAACTGACAAAGCATTCACATAGCACAGTGTTCTTAGCTGCATTCAACTGCAGCCAAACTGGATCCATAATGATCACACTTGCATGCAGCAATACATATACAGTAGCAGCAAAGACTTGTGTAATTGGATGGACAATGGTGGCTTTATGTAAGATGTTATTGAACTCCATAATCATGTTTCTGTGAATATGGATATTACTATTATGCATATATTTAAATACTAGATCATTTTCCCCAAACGTTTTCCATGTACAGTACAAAGTATCCGGACGTTCCTCCTTCTCCTTCCGTGCACCCCAAAACTGGAACAACCTACCAGAGACTCTCATATCCACCACCAGCTTAAGTTCTTTCAAATCTAAGGCTGTCTCACACTTTAATCTGGTCTGTAACTGTTTCATACGCTCATAATATATATTTTCTTTAACTGTGCATGCAATGTCTTGTATATAATGTATACCTTGTTCATTTATGTAACTGTATTTGTAACCATGTATTATTTTGTTTTACTCTGTGCCCAGGACATACTTGAAAACGAGAGGTAACTCTCAATGTATTACTTCCTGGTAAAATATTTTATAAATAAATAAATAATGTGAAGATAATACTTTACTGACTAGTGGACTGGCCTTTAAAGCTCTACCATGGCTTGCATGTTAAAATCCAAAACCTTAAATCTACTGTTGGCATCTACAAATTCCCATAGCAGATATTTTTGATCACACACCCCTACCCCACTGAGATTCAATCAACAGTGCAGTACTGTGCCATATCTGTATCAATCATAGCAAACTGGAGAATTGTAGGTAGGGGTTATTGGAGGAGCTGGGGGGAAGGGGAGAGGGTTTTGATATGTGGCAAACATTTAATGTATAACTGGTGAAGTTTTCCTTATTCTTTGCATCAATTATATTCATCACCACTTAAGGTTTCAGGCGATGTTAACCTCTGTTCCGAGGTGATCTTTAGTAAATAGAAGTACTAAGAAGAAGCACATGTTGATGCATCATCTTTATACATAATTTGCCTGTCTCCCAAAAGCTTTTTATTCTGTAAGATTTTCTTTAGTGTACTTTGCCCATTTGGAAAGAACAGCATGAGGAGGGATAAATACATTGATAGGGTCATTTTTTTCTGGGGATACTGTAGCAGGAACAGGGAACACATGATACCTACACAGAATAGCTTAGAAAAACACTTTGAACTTCTTAAGTTTAATGTACAGTCCCACTAAAAATTCATTGCAACATATTGCAGTTGCATTAAATTAAAACACAACCTTCTCAACCATGTTTTTAATTGTCTTTAAGATAATGTTTGTTCCATAATTTAGGATTTGTTTATTAGTTTTGCAAGTTCAGACCCAAAATCAAAAATGCTAAAAGCACAACAACAAAATATAGAGAATATGAAATACATACTGCTTTCATTAACGGTTTATTTGAATGCCGCATTTTTGTACAAAGTTGTAGTGGAGTTGCAAAGCAGTTTTTAGAAAATAAGAATTAAATTCATTTTAAGAGTTTATCATTCTTTTATTAATACCATCAATATTCCAAAAGTTTTTCAAGTTATCCACATGTAAAAATTCCCCCCATGCTATCTTGAAACAAAATATACAGCAAATGTGGGGTTACTTAAAATTGGCGAAGATAGAACAGACATTATGACTGTATTTCTAAAAATCATATGTACAATGCTGCTTACCACACACTGTATTGTAATGCTGAAGCACTTTGATTCCTATTGGGAGAAAAGTGCTAAATCAAATACAATGTATTTTATTATTATAATGTAGCCATGTGTTTAAAATGGTATACAGTTCTCTCTCATGCTGGCAGTAAACCTGGTAAGTATACAGGATTGCCAGCATCAATTATGGAGGTTTGCCCTCACACCCTGGTGAGGTGTCATATGTAGTCAAGGGGAGTGGCAACATGCTCTGAGTCCACTGTTAGTGACATCAGAGCTGTGGCTGTTTCCTAAGGTATATAAGACACAGCACTGCCCAAAGTTAGTGTTCTACAAGGTTCTTTTGGTTGAAGGTCAAGTGTGCTAATTAAGAGTGATTCTACAGCAAATAGTCTGATCTGCAGCAGCAAGGCTGGCAGGGCCTACACTGTGTCCAGGGACCTGGCAAAGGTGGTGATCTCCCTGAAGGGAGAGATGATCCAACTGCATTGGGAGGGCAGATAGATCTTCTGAAAGGAGAGCACAGAAGATGAGCGGCTAAGCTATCTGCTGCGAGGGGCAGTCTGCCTATACCATCAAGCAATAAAGATGCCCTGTTTCACAAGAACCCCAATGTGCGAGTGTGAAGTTACTCCGCAGAGGAAGGCACCACAGATGAGTTCCTCATCAGAACCATCTCCTTGCGGACGCAGAGATCCTGATGAGGTGGAGGCGCTGCACTGTATGTAGGTAGGACTCAAGCACACTACCTCAGCTGCCTGTCTGGGTTGACATTCCCCATAACACCATCATGCGGGAGACTCAGGAGTCCTGTTGCCAACAGGTGCACCACCAGACACGACCATGTAATGGGAACCGGTTAGACCATAAGGGCCAATGTGAGATTGGGTGGGTCAGGAAGGTCCAGAAAAACCGTTACAATTATTACTATCTTTTATTTGATGATGTGAACACATGCTTCAACACAGTACAATGTGGGGGGGGGGGAGGGGCAGGGAGGGATGAAACATTAACATTGTATGATAAAAGAGTACTGAACATATATTTTAAGACAGACTGAGACAATAGAGACAATAGAAAGGAGGTCCCATCCTTAAGGAGCTTACAATCTAAAAGGAAACAGAAGGAATACTGTGTGTGGGTTGCTCAGCAAGTGGTTGGCTATCAACAACAGGACTCTGATTTGTGGTTGTAGGCTGGAAGTAAAAGCAAAATCAGGAGAGGGTTAGATAATGTAGGTCTCCCTGAAAAGTTTTTTTAAGGGACATTTAAGTTTATGTATGGTAATGTGGGAGAGAGGGCGTGGTAGAGAATTCCAGAGTTGGGGTGCAGCACAGGAAAAGGGAGGCGGAGAGACATAAATCATGAGACTGATTGTGGCAGAGTGCTAAGAAATGAGGTCAGAGAGAAGCAATGTTACAGATGTACACATGTATTAAGAATTATATTAATATGTGGTGTGACTTGACTGATGCAAGTATTGTCACTGCTGAGCTCACCAGAGTTGTTGTCTTCTAACACTGCCTAAGTAGCCCACTCAGTTCCCCCATCAGATGTTAACTTGTATGCCCCCTCATTGAGATTGAAGTTACTGTATGTCTCCACGATATCGTCATTCACAATTTTGTGCTGCTCAAAGAGCCACTGCAGCATTAAAATATTAAATTATGTTACTGGCAAATTGGTTACTGGCACCATGTTGAAAGAAAAATGGGAAGAACTCCACGACAGTGTATCTAAAAAACTGCAAGCAAATAAATACCACAATATACATCTGAAGTGGCTGTGTTTTCTTGTACATAAGTGTAGCCCCGAGATGAAATTTGATTCCCTGACCTCGCTCCGCGCTTACCGAGTGGTCGCGGGTGCCGTCGGAGGCAGCGGTGGACCCGCCGGGAGAACGCGAGGGTGGGGGCCAGTGCAGGGAGTAGCGCGTTGCCCTGCAGTGCAGGCCGGTTGCCGGGGACGCGATCGGGCCGTCGCTAGGGCCGCGATCGCGTTGCCACCGGCCCGGCTTGCGAAGGAGAGGGCGCCGCCATTGCGCGTAGGTTCGCGCATGCGCAAGGACCGGCAAGCTCAGGGAAGGCCCCAGACAGGTCGCGCATGCGCAGGAGGAGCTCGGCGGCTAGAGGTAGATCGCGCGAGGGCAGGGAAGAGGAGAGTGAGGTTGCGGCGGCCATTGAGAGTTCGCGCATGCGCAGGGCTAGTGCGCACGCGGCCCCAATACATAGACAGCCCCCTGGGAACTACAATTCCCAGGAGGCATAGGGAGACAGGCACCAGGTGCCTGGTAGCGGCCAATAGGGCTGGAGGAAGCTCAGCCCGGGAATATAGATACATTTCCCGGGCTTTGCACGCGTCAGTCTGCACAAGGAGTAGGAAGGGTGTAGGGAGCGAGTGGCTCCTGCACCAGGTAAGGGTTCTCCTTAGGTCCCCAGGCAGGCCCCAATTCCTGGTAAGGGCAGGGGGTAACTGAAGAGGGACGGCCCTAGCTAGGGAGGTCACCCTTAGGTGTGGAAGGTGCAGTTTGGCAGTGCCACAGCGGATAGGGCTGTGCGCACTGGCAAATAGGCACAGCGTGCGAGCAGTGGATTTGCTGCGGGTTCCAGTGAATGGTGTGTATCGTTCTGTGTGTGTTGCTGCATGTGCTGGGCGCAGTGTGTGCAGCGGGTGTGGATGTCTGCAGGCTGACAGTGTGAGCGGTGTGTCAGCTGCAGGCGCTGTTAGTATCAGTAAGTTACAGATAGGACTGGGTAGCTAGGGGAGGGGGGGGCAGGTTATTGTTCCACAGGCCCTAGGAGTTTTCCCCAAGCCACCCCAGGTTGCGGTTCATCAGGGACAGGCCCTAGGTTAGGGTTCCTGTCCTGATAGGGTTAGTTAGGGATAGCGGCGGTTGCTGTTCCCGAGCGACGGTGGTGTTACCGAGAGACGGTTGCTGTTCCCGGGAAGCGGTGGGACCCTCGTTGGGGTCCACGGAGAGAAGTACCTGGATAGGATCAGACGGACGTCTGACCCTTTTAGAAGAAAGTTGCAGTCCCGAGCATCGGAGTGCTCGGAAGGTACTTCTGTATTATAAGTACACCAACTGGGCCCTAGCTTAATTTAGTGACTGCGCAGTCACCCACGACCTCCGTAGGAGTACGGGACATTGGGTGTGGGGGATCACAGGACACTGGGTGGGAACACCAGACATTGGGCTGAGGTGATGCGGATAGAGCATAAGGTTATGTGATGTTATGTACTGTGTTATATGTTCTCAAGTAAAGTGTTAGTTATTGTTTTATATCTATGAGTGTTATTGTATTTCTTACCCAGGGCTATCTTTCATAACGGGGATCCTGGGTAAGTGGAGGCGCTGCACCAGGTAAATGGTAAGAGTTTCCCCAGGCTCCCAGCTAGCGGAGGCTCAGATCTCCTGGAGCCACAGGTGTTACGCAGTTACCAGTAGTCCCTTAGAGCAGGTGTGTTGCGGGGAAAGGAACCGGTTAGACCACGAGGGGCCAATGTGAGATTGGGTGGGTCAGGCGGTTCACAAAAAGGGCTATATAAGGATTTTCAATTAATCAGTATATGTCTGAAACATCTTCCTGAGAAAGTGCCGCAGTTAGAGTGTTTTCACCCTTGTTTTTATGTGCCAATAAAGTTTTGTAATAGTTACCTGCCGTCCAGTTCGAGATTTTTGCGCTATGCTCCGCCATTCCTTTCTTCATTGGCACCATATTGATAATGATTAAAAATGAAGGCAGTAGTGGTGTTGGTGTACCCTACTAGATAGCAGCTCCTGATGAATGGTGGTGGTAATACTGTATGCTCTGGCCCCGGTGACAGCTTAGTTGGCTCGTCATCAGCAGCATAGCTTGTATCTCAGTCAATCTCTCACTTTTCTGAATATCTCTCTTACTCTTCTGTGGCAGCAGTAAAACAAGAAAAGACAGTGTTCTGTAATAAGATTTTCCCGTTGCAGGGCAAACAGTAAAATAAAATAAGTATGTCATTAGGCTCTCCCAAGCTTGCATTAGGGATAGAAAATGTAGGAGATACACTCAACAAGTCATGCACTGTACTAAGCCAACATGGATGTTACCTTCGTGGCTGGCAATCCTGTATGACTGCTAGCTTGTTTCGGCCTAAGCAAAATGGAACAAAAAAGAAAATTTTATTTGAGCCATTGGCAACTGGCAAGAATGATGATGGAAAGGATTACAGTGGGCACTAGTTGATTGTGATAATATCTATGCCCTTTGTAGGAATACCCTGGTGGCAAGTTAGTCAGTCAGTTTGGTCAGCAGCGACAGCTTCACTTGCTCAGACCCACGAGGTCTTGTCCCCCACCCGCACAGTAAATAAACAACATATTCACTATTACAGTTAATGAAACTGTTAACTATATATTTTTTGTGAGGGATGTGGGAAAAGAAACATGTTGAGGGTTTCATATGTGGACATGCCTTACAGGCACCACATTGATATGACCCTTTTGTCAAGAAGGTGAAAGCTCTCTCAATTGGAGTACTCACTACGCTCAGTGAAATGAAAGATGCAATGGTTTTTGCCTGTCTATATACAAATCTGGGTCCTGACTCAACAAATTTGCATAAATTATGATCTATCCTAAGTAAGTCCCAATGTTTATGTATTATAGATTTAACTTGGTTACTACACCGATTGTATTGTAAAATATATAATGGAACTTCATCCTTTGTCTGATCTATCTTGTTGTTCTTACCATGCCAATTAGTAGATTTTTTGACCCTTATTTAACCGTGTTTTGGAGTGTGGGCCAGGTATGTGGGTATGTCTTTCTATATTACAAACCTCATCCAAGGCTCCCTGTAAATCTTCCTTTTTATACCCCCTATCCCGGGGGCACGTGGGTGTGCGCGCTTGCATGCCCCCACGTGGTGGCGTCATGACTTGCGGGGGGAGGGTGCAGCATAGGTGAAGAGAAGTTGGCAGTGCTGCCCTATTCTGGAGACCGGAGAGACTGATGGGTGGACGTCTGATATCAGTGGAGGGCACACGCGTGCGCATGGGGTGCGTGCGTCATGACGTTATGACGTTGGCATGAAAATGTCTCTAAGGCCAAGAATTTAAAAGTGCTGAGGGGAGATGTGATTCTTACTCCTTGATAAAGTACACCATTGTACAAAACGCACTGCTTTTTCACCATTTGCTACTGGATACAACTGCAGTGGGTGGCATGTCTCAGAGAGTCTACAGAAGTGGGTACCATCTACCTCAGAAGTAACCGTGAGTAATACAACTACCTGAATTATTATTTGGAAGACACCCCCAATGAGGTTTTAGTTGAGAGTGGAGCAGAGGGGATATCTGTCAATCAATTTGCATTTCGAATTATCAGGACTGTATATAGGTGAATATTATTTTCATTAACCCACTTGGAGCTCTCTGGTCATAGTACATAGGGGTATTGCAGGATCTAGTTGCTTAAGCACAATTCCACAACTAATGAAACTGCGCTCGTCTGTCCACTTCAAACTGTCTGGCCAGCTTTCTTCCTCCCGCAGCTCCAAGGCTCTCCAGTGATCAGCGGGACATATATCATCCAAAAAACAAAAAGTAGGAGCACAGAGAGAGCAAGATGTTAGGTAATGTTGCACATTTAATAGTACACTTATCACATAAAAACTTACAATTGAATACAGCTGCACGAACGATAAGGACCCCACATATGTCCGACGCTACCACCACATAGACCTTTCCTCGATACCTCTTGGATCACCGCCGGATACCAAACCGGTTTGGTACCTGGCGGTGATCCAAGGGGTATCAAGGAAAGGCCTATGTGGTGGTAGCGTCGGACGTATGTGGGATCCTTATTGTTCGTGCAGCTGTATTCAATTGTAAGTTTTTACGTGATAAGTGTACTATTAAATGTGAAACATTACCTAACGTCTTGCCCTCTCTGCGCTCCTATTTTTGTTTTCTAGTTGCTTGAGCACCCAGACACTCTTTTCACTTGCTCAGTCAGATCTCACTGTCAGGGATGTCCCTCTTGTAACTCGGGTCTCCGCGCTCTCTCCGCGCTCTTGGGCTGAAGTTTCTGCCAGTCTGCCACCAGGACTCCTGATTCTGTCTTGCTACAGTATACCTGCAGGGATCCCTCTGAGGCTGCTAACTGCCTGATACACGGCACCTGCCCCTTATCAGCAGCCCAAATTGGAAGGAGCGCATGATCTGTTCCTTATCTGCAGCCAGCCTTTACTGTTCCTCCTTGCCTGATTATTGTTTCTTTTTCCTTGTAATCTAGGTCGCTGCCTCATTGTTTTGCTGTCTCCCCCTATTCGTGCACCAGACACTAATCGGACTCTAACTACGTTGTTCCTCTCTTGTCCTTGACCCGGCTTGTTTCTGACCACTGTACCTGCCTGCTGCCTGTCTCTGACTACTACCTTTCCACTGACCATCACCACCCACCTGCTAGCCTGTCCCAGCTACTGGACCCCAGCTCTGCAGTCACTCCCTGTGACACTCACTCTCAGACTCATTTCTCTCACTCACTACTAGAACCTGCAGTTTCTTTGCGTCTAGAACCAACCTCGGAACCAGAAGATAAACAATGTAGTTGTTACAAGCACTTCGGTACTGAGATAGACCGCAGGAACAGAGGCACGTTGCTCGTCTGTTTGTCGGGGTTGTGTGAGTCCTGGCCCTCTTCCTCCTCTCGAACGGCGAACTGTTGCACTTCCGCGTCAGGTGACTCGTAACGCCGGCGTGTGTCATCGAACGGTGGCTGAACTGCGGGTGGTCTCCAATTCCCTCTCCAAACACGGCGGTCAGGAAACTCTGCAATCTGGGTCTTCACAGCAGCTTAGTGTAGGCTCACTGGCAACCAGAGCAATGTCAGCCCTAAGCGTTTCGAGAACTGTGTTCTCTTCGTCAGGGGCAGAGTTTCCTGACCGCCGTGTTTGGAGAGGGAATTGGAGACCACCCGCAGTTCAGCCACCGTTCGATGACACACGCCGGCGTTACGAGTCACCTGACGCGGAAGTGCAACAGTTCGCCGTTCGAGAGGAGGAAGAGGGCCAGGACTCACACAACCCCGACAAACAGACGAGCAACGTGCCTCTGTTCCTGCGGTCTGTCTCAGTACCGAAGTGCTTGTAACAACTACATTGTTTATCTTCTGGTTCCGAGGTTGGTTCAAGACGCAAAGAAGCTGCATACCCATATTTTTTCGTGACTGGACTCTATATATGTGGGAACACGATTTAGGACATTCTTCAAAGTATCAAGTATCAATTAATTTTTTCCTTTAATTGTTCCTTATTATTGTGTTAATCCCACCCTTTATATGTGACAAATGTATGTATATGTTTATAAATTTTGTTAGTAAGAGCGCTGGTGGATACATTGAAGGATAGAGGGGCCACTTCCCATCTAGTTCCCATTGTGTGTAACTCACTCAAAACCACTACTAGAACCTGTAGCTGTAGCAGCAGCTACCCCATTTATTTTTCTATAATAAGAGTTTCTTGTCACATGAAAACAAGTAAATAAAGGGAATGTGTCTTTGGGCATATTCCCTCCTATCTTTGCATTAAAGGTGGAGCCGTTAGGACATAAAATCCACAAGCCAAGCACTGTGCCAACCTAGATGTCAGATTTGGGGCTGACATACCTGTATGAGTAGAAAAAAAGTTAAATGGTAGTGGTAGTGGACACATGCTAATGGTGGTAGTTTGGCACTGTTTATATATACCATGAGTGGGATTGCACTGCTGGCAGCTCAGTCAGTCAGCTCCACAGTCTGCACACAGGCATTATATGAGAAAATGTATTTCATCTCTCATTTAATCTCCTTGGGAGTTGGTGACAAGGAGGCCGACATAACATAGTCTTGAAACAAGATTTTAATTTGTTTTAATGAATGTAAGCCTTTCTACACTGCTATTATACAGATTTGTCTTACATTATGTTATGATGGACCCAGCTGTGCTGAACACTCATACGCTGGCTTGTGGACAGCTGAGGCATTACTACTTCTTACCACTACTGCCCAGTGATGGTTGTGCCCTTTTAGCGGTCACCGGTGTATTTGAGCACCCATCTCCGCCAGCCTTTCACTTTCCTCCTCTGTCTTTTCTCCTCCATCAACGTTTGAACTCTAGACACAAGTCTGTCCTTACACTATTCTACTGCTTTTTCCCCACCAGGCACAAACACCTCCATTTTGCTCCTTGCTGAGTCTACAAAAGTGGACAAAAGATGTTCCTCCTTCGTTTTCACAGTACTACACGTGGCTTTTCTTTGTTGGATATTTTATCACTAGAGATGTGTGAAACTTTCACCAAATTTGTCCTTTTGTATCTGGGAAAATATTACGAACTAGTCAGGATTCACAAGCATTAAATCAATGTGCAGTGCTAATTTACACATTTCTTTAAAACCGCATTCTCCTCTTCTGCAGATACAGTATCCTACAGGACCAAGCACGGGCCCCCTCGAGATGAGAGCGCTGGTCACATAAGTCATTGGACTGTTTAAAAACCTTTGAAAGGAGTGCTCAAGAATAGTCTATTTTTGATACTATAAATAGGGCACACACACTATATTTCACTCACTGTCTGGCAATATTTTGCTAAAAACTTACAAAATTGCAAAATCGCAGACTCATTTTTTGCCTTTTGAGGCTTTGCAAAATATTTCATAAAGAAGCAAAATTGATAGAACCCCCCCCCACTCCCTCAAAAAATGGTGTGGCTGCATATCAGATAGTTTTGCACATCTATATTTATCACATACAGTACTATGCTGTTAGTAAATAGTAATACACTTGACCAGCAGGGGTCTCTGACACCTTTGCAATATTTTCTTAAATGACACATCATTGAACTTGTGTGAATGTGGAAAATATGTTGGCCGTTAGGACTAATGTTGTTTTTTTTTTGTTTTTTTTACATAAAGCTGCTGCAACTTGCTATAAGTTAGTTATTTTGCCCCACTCGCCCAAAAAACCCTCAGAGCGAATGTTTGAATAAGGTTTTTGAAGAAGACCACTGCTCCCTAAATCCACAGCATTATTTCCCAACCATTGTGGTCAGACACTCCATCCACTACACTTACTTCTTCCCCTGCTATCTCTGTAAGACCCCCAAGAAAATGATACAAAGCTGTCTGGGGCAGAGATTCCCCTTCCTATCAAATGCTGGCATGTTTGATTAACGTTTTGTATTTTAATTCTCAGTATTCCTACATCTATTTTGTATAGTGCTGTGTATTTTAGCATAATAATAAAAGATCTGTAACCAACCCTAACAGAATATGAATTATTTAAAATATTTTTTTTAACCACCATACTGTACTTTAAATAAAAAAATATTCTTTATGTGGAGTCAAAACATAGCATGCAGCAAATACGTGTTTAACAATTGTACTCCTAAGAGCCCAAACATCTTGTACACATGCATCATTGTACAAGATGTTATTGTATAGTCTATTGTAGCAAGCCTTAGTGTTTCAGGCACCATGGCAAGCTGGTGACAGTGACCGCCCCTGAGGAAGCTGCCCAACAGTGAATCGCGTAGGGCGGTATTGAGTGGAGAAACAGCAGTGTCCCGGAAGAGACAAGCGAAAGTACTGACCAGCGCCTACCTGGTGAAACCAGAAGTGACATCTTCGGAAGTGTCACAAGGGTGCAGGGAGGAGAAGAGACGCCTCAGCTGTTGTAGCCTGTTTTTTTATTCCTGATATTTGCCAGTAAATTGATTTCTCTCAAACTATAAAAGTGTTTTTAGAATTACACCATGTTCTGTCTTTCTCATTTGAAAGCAGTGCAGATGATTTTTATTTTCCTGAGGAACAATAATTCCCTGAATATCAGCACCACTACTTTTGAAAAAATTGAAAAAGATTTTCACTCTGTACAGTAAGTGCATACAGTACTTGACCACTGGGTTATTTTAAAGGGTTATAGACATATTGCACAATTGTGTTCTGTTTTTTTCTTTTTTCCTATGTCCATTGGGAGCTGTGCTTTGTTTTTTCCAGTAACTCGGTTCGTTTGACCTTGTGGAAGGTATTTACGGCGTAGCGTCTCATGAAGTAGGGGTTGTATTATTTAACATACAGTATATCTAAATAGGTTTTCACTAAATTAGAATAATTTTCACAATTTAGTCCCTGGTATTTCTAAGTAAGCTGCGCTTGATATTTCTTTGTTCACATATATAATGAGATCACGCAAGAAAATACCATGATAGAGAAGATGGTCAGCAATTAATGTAGAAATAATTAATTTGAACATAATTTCAGAACTTACACCTTTTACAGAAACGTATATCCCACTTAAGAAGGAAAAAAAAGTGATTGAAAATGAAATGATTCAAAATAACCAAAACTTTGGCTGCTGTTCATTATAAATCAGGCACATTTTTGAGGCAGGTGAGAATCTTGTAGGCCGGCCAATATTCTAATAATTCTGAGACTATGTTATAAATACCTTTTGATGGCTTGCAAATGATAACTTCCACAGTGCACTTGAGAGACTGACTGAAGTCACCAATGAACACGTCTTTCAATTGCCCATTATGGCATTGGTCTTGGTTTCAAACACTAAAGTACAGCATGGCACAGCATCAGTTTATTTGGCAGCTGGCACACTTCGGAGTTTTCATTGAAAAGTTTGTCAGGGAAAACTAAACAGCAGGTTTTTTTCCCACTGAAGAACGCATTTAGCAATAGGGCAAAGTACCAGGCTGTGGCAACCTGTGGCTAATCGTTCCCTTAACTATGGGCCAATAAACTAATAATGTTCTATATACATATTTTATTGGTACTGTATGTAATTTCTTGTAGTATATGTCAAAATACAAACCGTGGAAATGATTGTCCAGGGAAAATGCTGCAGGTTGTGTCTAGACTATTTTAAAAATACATTTTTTGAAGTATTACAATATATATTTGTGCAATCTTTAAAATAAGTTGGGCCGTGTCTGCATAAGAACATAAACATTGCAGTGCTCGGTCAGAACAAAATGTCCATCAATCCCAGAATCATGTTTTAACAGTCTCAAGTACGACAAGCTTCTGGATGAGCACAATACATTATTACTCCCTGCTTCTAGATGTGCTCTATCTACAAAAATACTGTAGATATTAACCTTTTATAAAACTAAAAATGTTACTTGCTGTCACAACCTCCAGTGGTAGTAAATTCCATAGGTTGATTCATTAAGAATCTTATATGTGTTTCCTCTTATTTGTTTTACTTATGGTAGCTGGGTATTTTAGTGGGCAACCCTTTGTCCATGTGTTAGGCGAGTTTGTCAATAACAGTTTTCTATTTATTTTCTCTACACAACGTTTATATCCCATCAGTAGTTTTTTTCCAGGCCAAACAGACCTAGCTATTTCAGCATTTCCTCGTCAGTGCCCCTTCCTTTTTGTCACTATAGTTGCAGTTATCTGTTCTTCCAGAAGTCGCATGTCCTGCCACACAGAATAATTCTTCTGAAATCAGCATGACATGGCCAATGTACTCTTGATTCTCGCCCATTCTGTTCTTTCCTGACCCTTGATCTGTTGATTTATGCCCTTCCGATTAACAAATAAATACAGACACCTATGTTGGGTGCAAAAATGCTTAATTGCTTTTTATTTGCAATACATCAACGTTGCATCGCTAAAAATATATCATTGTTTATCAGGTCCATTAACAATATATGATCTGTTATATATTGCCCATTATATACACGGGCAAGATATCCTTTATGAGTATGAAATAAGTGATAAAATAATAACTTCAGTACTGTACATATTAACACCATGGAAGTAAAAGTAGTCAGCTAGCCATGGGTTTCCATGACCAGCAGATCCCTAAGGGATACAAAGGGGTTACATTACACTACACTACCAAGCCCCTTGCTACCTCAATATCTACAGTAGCAAAGCATTGCTATACCCCCAATGTGGGTGGTTAAGCCTTTCCGGGAGGACAGGGGGTTGGGGGAAGGTGTGGTATGGTAGGGGTTAGCCTTGTTTGCCATAGCAGTTAGCAAAGCATTTTGTGGCAATGCTTTACTAGCCACTAAGGTAGCCAAGGAGGGAAGGTAGTGCATTGAGTATTTTTGGTGTATTATCCCCTTTTATGCCTGTGTTATACCCTGGTAAGAGATGGGCACATTTTTTCGTGATCTGGCTCGGATCGGCCGGTTTGCAAAATGCAGATTAGTCTAAAAATGTCCAATCCAAAATTCCAGTTTATTTTCTTCAGAGACAGAGAGCAATCCGTTTCTGGACTGATTTTTAAAGAGAGGGATGTAGCTCATTGTTGCAGTGAGTAGGTAAGGACACATGGGGGTTTTAAAAATAGGCTTTTTATTTAGTCTTAAAACGTGAAACGCAAAAACAGCTTACTTTCAGCGTATGTGCCAAATAACATAAAACAGCTTACTTTCAGCAGGGTGTAAGGAATGGGCTTCGGTCCCGCCCCCGTGACGCATCCCGTGACGAGACGGGTGATGCGCCTCACACTGAGGTTGTGCACAGGCACCACGCTACCCCTACCAGGATAGGGCTTAGGCCCCGCCCCCGCGCTGCATCCCTTGACGCCACGGAGAACATCCCTCGCGCTCAGGGGACTACGCGTCAGTGCCGCATTACAAGGGGCACGCTAGGGGTTACTACTATCCACAATTACTCCACACCTGCGGTACACTCTGCCCCTGCTTACCAGTGGACAGAATACCTCTGAACACTCATTGCTCACAGCCTTGTGCAGCCCTGCCATTGGCTGCCTGTTCTTTATATACTCAGCCATCCCTGCTGCAAGTTGAGCTGAGCATAACCATTGTTTTGTGACGTAGTGCTTGCCTCAAGCGCCCTGCTGCCTTTTCTTGCCTTGTGCATTCTGCCTTGCCTTCTTGTAGTACCCTGACCTCGGATTGTACCTGGACTTCTGCCTTCTCTGACCCTTGACCTCGGCTTGTATTTGGACTCCCACCTTCTCTATTCCTGGACCCCGGCCACACACAATGACCACCTGACTTCTCCAATCTTGACCACGGCAAGTTTCACGACCAACCTGATCTCTCTTACCCTGACCTGGCTAAACGACTACCACTCTGCACTCCAGATGCGGTTACGCGGTTGTAGGTTCATGTATACCATCATCCACACCTCAGCCTCGTGGTCCCGTCCTATTTGTGGTGAGCACTTGTTACACAGGGATAGCATAGTCCATTTAAATTGTCCAGAACATGGCTGAGCCCTTGGGCCACGAGGCTCAGTCTTTAAGTAAGAAAAGGGGGTCTGTGATTCCAATAGCAGCATGGTGCTCCAGGGTAAGACACAAACTGCAGCAAGTTAAGCTTTAAACTCTGTTAATGCTCCAGCTGAGGGCTGGCTAATTATCACCAACTGGGATGTAACCAGCAGTTTTTAGAGTTTTATTTATTGTAAAATAAAGTATTTCAGTTCAGTATGTGCCTGTAATATTTTTGTCCCTATTCTGTTATACCGTATTCCTTGTGGAGCACACCTGAGAGATACGCTAATAGCTAGAGTAGCTACATGTGTGAGCAGCTCACAAGTAGGAAGTGGAAATGATACTGTCCATCAGCTGGTTTTGCTCACACTGCTAGAGCTGTGGCCTAGAAAATCAGGGGTTGTTGGTCCTAGTCCTGTTGGGTCTGACACCATTCCAGTCATTAGTTTTGTAACTTAGGCTTATCAATTCCAGCTCAAACAAAGGTTGACTTCCTGTTTTGGGAATGAGGGCAGGAATTACCAGGAAGCAAGATGGCTATGGTTGCTTCAGTGTGGGAGTGAGGTCACTTCCTGTAGACAACCATCTTGCTAGAGGTGAAGGGAAAAACATCCTCAATTGTCAGACGTGCACTGTCCTATGTACCGCCATCCATGTTTCAGGAGGGCACATGTTGTTCTCTCTCTTTGACTTATGGTTCTCTGTTAGTTTAATTCTTATTACTGTATACTATCCCTTGTCTGAGGGAAGTTTTCTTTGGGCTTTGGCATATTTACATTACTGTTTTGTAGGCAGTCCAGACATTATAGCCACTGTTTCATTCTGATTTATATAGCACTGGTCTACATCATTTACTAAGGTGGAGCTTGCTCTGTGACTTGATATATGTTTTTTTAGAGTGGTATCATGTTTGTCCCCATCATTGTTTGTTCTTTAATAAAAGTTGTATTTGGATATTTTTGCACACAACCGCGAGTGCCCCCGTTTTGTGAAGTTTCTGCGATTCCTGTCTTTTAGGAGTTGTGCCCTGTTTTTCTAATCAGTTAAATTCTACACTCCTGGGGAGCACTGCCTGATTTACCAGGCTGAGTTGGTAGTGTTGATTTTTGGTAGCAGTGCTTTTTCCTACCCCCATCTTTCCACAGGTTAGAAAGTGCCTACAGCAAAGATGCTACAGGAAAATGAAAAACTGCTTGTGTGATTCAGTCCAGATATAGGTCTTACTGTATGTCACAACCAAGCAAGTTGTGTATTACTATAAGCGCATCCAGAATACGTCTCAGTGCTAGAACCGGCGGTCCATAAAACCAAGGGAAAAAGAACCGAATTCCGACTGAGATGAACAATACGAATTCAGTCCTGTTACCGTACCGACGGGGCCCAAACCAGTTTCCACACGATGAAAATAGCCGCCATAAAGATTCAGACTTTGGCTAGATTATGACAGAACAGTGTTGGTGATCTCACCCCAAAAGATGCAACCATAGATGCCCACTTGTTTTTGCAAGGGAAAAAAAGCACAAGCCTACAGGCTTGCGAACTGCAAAAAGGAGAACGACAAAAAGACTGATGTACTGGAAATTAGGAATCCTAAACCAGATGCAAATTACCCCCTATGGAAAAGAGGGTCGTACTTTTTGCAGGTAAGCCATGAGGGAAAAGGAAGCTATAGGCCGGGGTCTCCCGATGATACAGAAGGAGCTTCAAGGCGGCACTACTGCAGTAGAGATACCCCTCCAGACATCACTTGGGAGTTCACCACACATTGAAGAATCGGTCAGCTTAGAAAAAGTAATACTGTACATCAAGAAAGGGAGGCCCAATATGATAAGTCTACTGACTACTAAACAAAGATGCCATGGGTGTCAATAAGAGTGGATAAAAATTCCACTCAGGTTGAACCACCCACGATCATTGATACTGAACCAGATGCAGGTGGTCACCCTAGTCTCAGGGAAAAAAAGATCGCCCGAGGCAAAAAAATGTTTATTTGTGTGCTGTGTTGTTTTTGGAAGAGACGAGCTACATAAAAGCCACTGTTTATTTCCCCAATCTATGTCTCCCTGGTTGCACCTCTGCACTCGATTCCTACAGTGTGCTTGACATGATATACTTTATATAAAAAGATTAACATCTTATGGAAGGTGTCCTGTAAAACATCTTCACGGTTATTTTGGGCATTTAATTACGCATTACAATTTTAGACCATAGGTGGTAATTAGTGGTGGTTATAAATTCTACATTTGAGTTTAGAAATGAAAGTACATACTGTAATTTTAGATGCCGCTCTCTTAATTAATGTGACACTATCCCTCACTCTTATCCAATCATTTTGCAAGCTTTTGTGTCATGCATGCAAGTGTGCTGATTCATAAGGAACTTTTAGGCCACACTATCAAGACCATAGTAACAGATAATGCTAGAAGTAATTATTTCCTGGGACTCAAGTTCTGTTCCTTGTGTGGAAGGTATTCAATCTGTATTAGATGTAAGTCCTGACTTATAATACTGAATGAAGTAATGGCATAGAAAAAATGTAAGATTGTAGGTCTTAATGTATTATTTTATTGTGATAGATGTATTAAAGATAACGGTGCCACTGCCTCATGTGACCGCAGTGGCCACGAAACTGGAGGATTAATGCCGTGGAGAGTCCCATTCGGAAACATGAACCTCCCACAGTACGATTCCCAGCAGGCACTGTCTCCGGCGCCACAGACTTTTGCTTCTTTGACTACGGCGCCAGACAGTGAGTCTTGCTACATCTGTACCAAACTCGCTATCATATAGTACTTAATTTTCCCCTCCATGGTGATGTTCCCACACTATCTGTGAAAATGTAATATTATGGAAATATTATAAAAAGTAGCAATTCTTTGTTAAACACATCATTTTAGCTCTGAAGAATATGTTTTGACATTTAAGGCACATGGGGGGTATGGAATAAAGTGTCCCAGCTGCAACACTCGAGCAATACTAGCACACACTGGTTCCGCTCTAATGTTGCAGGCGAAGATATTTTGAAAAATAGTTCTCCCATAAACATAAAATATACCACGGCATTCAAAAGCATGCAAACACATCAGCCTTATGGATAGGTACTGTATAGAAACAAAGAAAACTGAGGATACATTTGTTTTGCAGCGAGCTTTGTGATTAGAAAGCTGATGCCTGTCTGAGTCAAAACATCAATAAATCAGTGATAAAAATCTTTTGGCCACATAAATTGTATTTAGGATTTGTGGCAATCTGGATTTTATCTGAAGAGTACCACATGCTGTTACCGTATGCCAATAGAAACATTATGCTGTAGAATTTAGCTTTGTTCAACATATCTATTTATGTTAGATTTTTCAGGCTGAAAGAAGTATCACTTTTCAGGATATAATAAATGTTTAAGGTTTTTGATGGCTGAGCAAAGAGGATCAGATAAGGTCGATATTTAAACCTTTCTTTTATGGCTGTACTAGCTTTCTGTAAATGTTATTAAAATTAATGTACATACATAGGGAGATTGTAATTGCCACAAACTGCAGGTTTTTTATTTTTATGGTCTAGAGGTGACAACATCACCCACAAGTGTCACAACCATAAGTACAGTAAATGTATTTTAGTGTTACCAGTTACATATTCCACTTACGTACATGTAACAGGGCTGGTCCCGGTTGCCTCTCTACCCCCTGTCACGTAAGTCCATTGTAGCTACAGGCTGTGACAGGCCATCCTGTGGGCATTTAACCCCCTCATGCTACTCTCTGAGTGACAGAAGTTGTGGTGACCCATGGTATGTGTACAGCCTATCAGGGTACAGACCTTGAGCCCTCCCCTTCGGGTTGTTCAGAGAGTAAGTGACAAATTGTAGTGAGTCTGCTTCCACCCTTCCTAAAGAGTGGAAGTGTATGCTATCTCCTCCCGGCTGGGAGGGAGAGGCCAGTTAGACCCTCATGGGCTGGCTGGTCATGGAAGATCTAGGGCTCCACAATACAAGAGCAAGCACTGTCCAGAGGCCTGGGATCCTCTGAGACCCCTGCATCCGCTGTATGAATAACAACTGCAGTGACTGCCAATAAACCCCCTTTGCTTCTATATATCCCTGCTTGAGTGTCATTCCCTGGGCAGAAGGGAAAGAAAGTATACTTTGGTGGGGACTGATCTCCGGACATTCTGTAGCCCACTACAGCTGGAGGTGCTAACCATCCTGAGTGAAAGAACATCAGATCATCAAAAGCCTGTCCTGGTCTCCATCCCATCGCAAGCAGCTCACCTCTCCTGGACCCTCACAGGTACACCGCACCACAATACCTTGTAACGGAAGCAGTATCTTCCAGAGGGTGGGGGTACATGTGTTACATACATATTTATACTCTATAAGAATTGGTACAGATAAATCAGTGTTGATTTTATTCTTCAACAATGATCAATGCTTTCATGTTGACTTCCACTTTCGAGTGAAGCACAATACCTATATTTATCCAGTTTCCTTTTTTTAAGAAATATGCCTGTAGTAGTGAAATTCTCAATAGTCCCGAAAGAACAAGGCTTCACTGGTAGTAATGTGCTGGCTGGAGGAGTTGAAGGCCCAAAGCAAAACTGAGGAAATTTGAAAGCAGCTGGGCTATTTTTGGGCAGTAAAGCCTGAGAGGATTACTATTACAGGCTAAGGGGCCTATTCACTACACTTTCACAAGTTCAGGGCATTACTGAGTGGGTTTGCATGTTCTTACCGTACAAATGAGTGTCAAAACGGTATTCACTAAGAAAAATTGCAAGTTTTTTATAGCGCAGTAAGAAAAAATACAAAATCGCACTACTTTGTGTTGGCTTACAGAGCGATTTCATTCCAGCAGCCTGGTAGAGCTGCACGGAGAGAGCTGCATCTCCCTACACAGCTCATACAGGCGATAATGAAGTTTTAATGTTAATTTTAATAACAGAGTATTGAAGCAGGTGTCTCATGAGCTGAACCACATTAATTTCAGCCTCAGAGACCCCCTGCTTCCTGAGTTACAGGCCCCGGTATGGGGTGCTGGTATCACCTGTGCATTTAAATGTCCTGGTCATGTGACATGGGAGAATTGAAACATATCAGGGATACCGGCACCCTATACCGGGGCCTGTTACTCGGGAAGAAGGGGGCCCCCGAAGCTGAAATTCATGCGGTTCAGCTCCGGAGACACCCTGGTTCAATACACTGTTATTAAAATTAACATTAAAAAAGCTTAATTTCCTTAGCGGCTAGTCGCTAAGCCATGAAGGGGTTAAGCCAGATTACCTGGTTTATTGGGGGTAGAGGGGATGGGTGAAGGGGATAGTTTCCCCAGAGTGGGTGGTTAGGCCTACCATGAAGATTGCGGGAGGAGTTAACGACTTCATCAGGGTGAGACAGAAGGTACAGGTGGCTTGGTGGCGGCGGGGGGCCCGGCGGCGCAAGTTGGGCCTGACCTCTGGCAAGGCCTGGCTGCTGGTCCTCTCACGACTGGGCCCTGGGTATCTCTCAGATGCCTGCAGGGCTCTATCACTGTCCCACGCCGACGTGCCTCTGTCACGTCAGCGTGCCGGAAGTAGGCTTGGCCCAGCTTCCGGTGCATGACGGTATGGAGGGAGGCCCGGTGCGCACCAGCTCGGTGTGGGACAGAGGGATAGAAGCCTGCAGGCAGCTGGAGAGAGCCAGGGCCTGGTCGCGAGAGGACCGGAAGCCGGGCCTAGCCTGGCAAAAGGTCAGGCCAAACTTGAAGTGCTGGCCGGACGGGCCCCCCGCCGACCATCCACAAGGTAAGTCTGTTTTATAAAAATATATATTGGGAGTGGGGCGCTTTTTAATATGTATTGGGGAGTAGGGGACTTTTTAAAATGTATTGGCAGGAGTGGGGGGCTTTTTAAAATGTATTGGCAGGAGTGGGGGCTTTTTAAAATGTATTGACTGAGTGGGGGGGGGGGTTAAAAAGTAGCGGGGTAGTGGAGGACTTTTTAAAATGTATGGAGGTCAGTGGGGGGCTTTTTAAAATGTATTGGGGGAAGTGGGGGGCTTTTTAAAATGTATTCGAATAGTGGGAGCTTTTTAAAATGTATTGGGGCAGTAGGGAGCTTTTTAAAATGTATTGGAGGAGTGAGGGGCTTTTTAAAATGTATTGGGGGAGGGGGAGGCTTCGAGTCTCCGAAGTTGAAGTTCAGGGTAGCTGACTGCTCACCCACCGCTGCGACGTTCACCTGTGACATTGTGTCCACGGGGCTGACCAGATATATGCATCCCAAACTCCGTCCTGCATCGAAGTCTATCTGGAATGGGGAAATATTCTGAACATATACATAAGTTCGGAGAGGAATTTTAGTCATCCATTCTCTTATTTCAGGTATTACCCTGTAGCCCCTCTGAATGTCTTCTTCTGGGGTACTTTCCAGAGAGAAAAGATGGTCGGTCTCGTCTCGATCGGGATAGCAGCACCAGGTGGCCATGCGTTGCACTCACCCTGGTAAAATCGGCGTCAGTCCGGCTTGACAATTGTAGAGGTCCCCATGGCGCTCTAGAACATATATCTTGTTGCACTCCTCCCATAGGATGGGATAGAGGAGGGGATTGGCCATGGGCAATTCGTTGGTTTCTTGCAAGTATGCCCTGATTACAGCTCGCACTGTCGGTATTCATTCCCAAGATGATCGGGTATTTGGACTGTTCTAGATGTTCAGAACATACCATTGCTTCCACCTTCATGGGGTGTTTCTTTCCGGTGTTCAGTTGGACTATCTCCAGTTGAATCTATACAATTCCATCAATGGGGTAATCCTCGTTGCTTAGCCCCCTCACCTTCATGTGTTCCGCTGACTGCAAGGGGCGGTGTTTGAGATGTTGATCATAGAACTTCCGGTATATGATGGTCCCCTGTGATCCAGTGTCGAACAAGATTCCCCTCCAATACAACTCGTACGATGGCGGAAGGGCCCACCCGACTGTACGCGTCCACTGGTGGGGTTTCATCATTGGGCCTTAGTTCCGGAGCGGCCTCGATGGGTTCCGGAGGAGGTCCGGAGGCTTCGGTCTCTGCCGTCTGTACGTGGCAGACCATGGACCGAGCTGAACTTCTTCTACTGGATGGTTTGTCTTCTGGGTCTTCTTCTCTTGGACAATCCCTGGAAAAGTGGCCCTTCTGACCGCAGCCATAACAGACGACATATTTAGGATCAGGTCGGCCCTTGTACATAGGGGATGTTCTCCCAGAGGCTCGGGGTTTGACGGAGGGCATCTTGGGTGGCACATCTTCCTCCCTGACAGAAGATTTCTTGCCCTTTCGGGTTGCTGTTCCCGGAGTGTCGCTCTGGCGGAGTTCCTTGGTCTTTTTGGCGTCATGGAAGTGTAGCTGCACCTCATGCCTTCTGATGTGCCGCATTAAATCCATATAGCTAGGTGGTACTGCGGTGATCGGTGCGGCCCGCATGACTAAAGCTTTTGGGTGGTTGGGCAATGAACCCTTCAGTAGTTGTTTGAATCGATACCGGTCCACTTCGGGGGCCGATACAATGTTCTTGGATAGGAGGTTCCCCAAGGATAGCTGGATCTTATGAACGAAGGCAGACAAGTCTTCTCCTTCTCTCTGGTGGAGGGCCTTGAACTGCGCCATCAGCTCATCTTCATCATCCTCACACGCATAGGACTGGGTGATCATTTCCACCAGCTCATGTGCGGTAACTTCTCCTATTTCCTGATGTATCCGTACCAGTTGGGCGGCCGTAGGTCGGAGACATTCACCCAGTCTCTGTCGCTTGAGGGCTTCTGAGCACGACCATTCAGCTAACACGTGGATGGTATGTTCCCTCCATGTCTCAAACCCTTCTTCTCCCGAAGGTGTTGGTATGCTTCCGGAAAAGGGTTTTAATTTCTTGTAGTTCAGCGCCTGAGATGACAAGGTTATAGCTTCCAGTTTTTGGGATGCAGTTATATTCAATGATAGACCTCCACTGATATGGCTACTATCAGCCCCAGGACTGACGCTAGAAATTGGCAGGAAACTTTTTGATAGTCTATCAGGAACAGGGAACGGGGGTGGGCTCCCGGCCCAGCTGGTGGCTCCATGCCTGGTGTCGGGAGTGAACGTTACTCGAGGTAGAGGTACCTCCGGTCTGGCTGGAGTACTGGTGCCCACATTTATGGCCGTCCCTCCCCCTAGGCTGGAGAGGGAGGTGGGGACCTGGATTGCGTGAGTAAGATGAGGGGATGCTAGCCCAGGATATATTAGTGGGCAACTCTTGGGCAGGAATTCTGATTGGTGTAACGCCCCCGGGGCATCCTCTGAACATATTTCGTGGTCGGTGGCCAGCAATATGGTACATGCGCGATAGTCAGTGTCAACTATGCATCCTAGGATCCTGGCCCTGGCCAGACCCGGAAAGTTTCTTACATGATCTCGGACAGCAGTCATGGACGCAATGATGGAGACTCCCCCCATGCCGACCATGTGACGCGGGGACACGTGATATTGTAAAGCCCAGTCATGGACCTGTTGTTGATACACAGCGACCATGGTGTTAACTTAATTTGGACAATTTGGTACTGAATGGGGCACCCCAGGTCTCCTCTCCAAATGTAGCACTATTTCCCCCTGAACACAAAAACTACGAACGAATGCTTTATAAACCTGTTGGCTCGCAGGGCCTGAGCCTCTGCCACGGAGAGCCTGGGGCGATATAATGCTATTACCCAGTGCAGCACCTCCACCTTGCGAGGGATCCCACCAGAGAGGGATTTGCCCCTCACAGGAACTCAACACAATAATCACACAATTGAATAAAACAGAACTGGCTTTACTATACATATTCATACCACTTATCACTCTATAATTGTCATAATCAATACTCTCACCTATAGAACGTAAAACCCTTCTCCCACCACAGCGTTCCCCTACACCGTGTCCACAGTATAACCCCTGTCCCGTGGTCAGCGCTGCCACTATGTGTGAGTACTCAGTAGGTGCACGTGTATAACGATACCTGCCCTGTGTGTCAGTACCTGGGGTTCAAATATCTTCACATAGGATCCGACGACCTCCTGGGAGACGTCCGGTTCCACCAGCGCGATGCTCTATCAGGGCAGTCCACCCTGAATATAGTCCTGCTCTCTGTGGAGTAGGCCTGATCCCAAGCCTTTTTGCGGAAAGCGCAGCATCCCTTACTCTCACTGTATAACACTAAGGGGCAGGGTCCATAACCTAGGGTTATTTTTGTTTTTGTTTTCTTGTTAATAAAGTTGTTGTTTTAAAAGTAAACTACACATCTTCCCTATCACGCAGACCATTACCTATTATAGATGATTGGTCTATCCCTAATTGGTTGACCAATAAGGTATCTATGTGAGGTATTTAAGACCTCTGGGTAATGGCCTAATTATTCCCTGAAGAAGTAGTTAATTCTACGAAACTAGTTGGATGTAACATTCTATTGCCTTATATCTGCTTACATTGGCCTTTGTCTATGTGTTGGCCTGTCCTGTTTTTATTTCATCCTGTGTGCTGTTTTGGACACTTGTGAGAGACTCTGTAAGACTGTTCAAACTTCCCTATTGAATCCACCACTGCTGTGAAGACAGCAGCAAGCTGCGTTTTAACCTCTCTGCAGAGGATACACCTGCCAAGGTACAGGAGCAGCTTCATATCGGCTAGGAAGCAGGAGCGATTTCACCGAGCCCCAGTACCAGCTGCTGAACCTGGCTGCATGAAGGGAAATCCCCTTGGGAGTGAAAAGACTGACGTCCTGCCCCAGAATCAACTGAGCTGCAGCAGCAGAGGGAAGCAAGCACCTGAATCTACAGCTAACAGCCGAGTGGTAAACAGTGTGATACACACTACATACCTTTTAACAACCTTTTTTATGTACGCAGATATATTACCCCCTTTTTAATTCTATAATATATTGTTGAATTTGCTTCACTATTTGGCGTTGTGCGCTGTTTTCTTTTGCTTCCCATAACACTAAGGGGCAGGGTCCATAACCTAGGGCATGTCCCTGAAGCACAACAAACTATAATATGGCTCAGGACCTAACTGGGGCCTATGGGGCTGCTGGCCTAATGCAGTGGGTCACAGACCCCTGCACTCACCTCCTATCCCTAGCTCTTTTTGGTTCTGACTAACTAGCGTGGGCTCTTCCTACAGCATAGTTGTTATGGTTCAAAGTCCCAGGACTTCAGGATGGTGCTTGCCCCAATAGTATGGGGCCTTGAGTCTTGGTGGTCCTCAGGCCTGAGGTGGGCCAGTTCATCTGCGCCATGGGAGAGTCTGACAAACCATGCTCTCACCTTGTAAGGCAGAGCAAGACTGCTCCATCTTTGCAACACCCACTGGTTAGCTTCAGGAAGGGTGATGTTTTTAACTCCTGATGAAGTAAGTCTTAGGCACGAAAAGCGTTGAGGTTATTTTGTCATCAAGTTGATAAGCTTGAGTGATCACGTTCCCACGAGGAGTTTGGCATGTTGGACGACTGAGCTGAGAGACTGCGGTTACTCTGGGCAGCTTTGAATCCTATCCCCACGCTGAAATCCATCTATAGAGGTCTTTCCAAGGAAGCCAATTACACTGTTGAGTTGAACAAAAACTTTTTTTTTTTTTTTCAATCGCAAATTTGAACAGCTATAAAAATTAGAAAGATGGGAGACTTCCTTAAACAAATCTGTTTTCTACAAAAGAGAAATGGGAATTGTAGGTTCATACTGTAAATAGAAAAAGAAGTGGTACTCTGGTGTGAAAATAAGAGAGCAGTGGGACTAACTACTCACTAGTTCCATCACCCGTCACTTAGCGGAGTCCTCATAAAAACCATTTCTACATCATGTTTTTACAGAATTTTCCCATAATAGCAATATTCCCCAATTATGAATGCAATCAAAATGAAAAGGGAGAATTGTAACAATGGTTATGAACTAAATAAGTTAGACTGCGTCTTTCATGCGTTCTTACACTATGCTGTACCTTAACACGGGAGAGTGGGTGTTTGGCAAATGATATGCGGAGAGTTCCAAAGAAGACAGCAGAACATAAATCTTTCATTTCTGCTAATACAAAATAGATAAAATAAAAAGAGAAAGATAGAATGGAGAGAAAGAAAGTCTTTATAGAACAGAAGGGATTCAGCTAAAGTTTACAAAGGAGATATAACAACTTGTACTTGTTCAAACATTAGGATCAAAGGTGAGCAAAACAATGAAATTAACCCCTCCAAAAGCGCTAACCTACACTAAACTGGTGTGTGTGTATCTGTGCTGGTGACGTTAACGGACGCATCCCCGACGCCATTGAAGATAGAGGGTGTATCCTGTAAGCTGTCTCCTGTAAGCTGTCTCCACGTGGGGTTCGTGTGAGGAGCGGATTAGAAGGGGAGCAAGCACAGATCCTCTCCACTGAACATATTGGCGTTGATTATGTGAGTAGGATTCTTTCACATCTCAGATAGGGCTCTGATTGCTATAACACACTGCGCAATCAGGTGTGTCTGCTTATCTGTTATTTCAGACGGTGTATCCATCTACATCAAGGACATCTATCCCATCTGGAGCATCTAAACCAGAGCCCAACTACCATCTTAAAGACTAGAGACTGCCTTAAAGATCACGGTATCTTGGACTTTAGCGCTGGGGACTTTATATTTGTTTGTTCACCATTAGGATCAAAGGGTTGGAATTAACTACAAACCACACAATTAATCTGTCTTTTCTAGATTAAGTTAGGAACAAGTTCCTAACATTTTAAATGCATTAAAATGACAGGAGACTCAACCATGCAGGCATAATTGTTCTTTTGGTTAATGGATATTGTACAGTATGTCATGTGCATCAATTATTTTATTATTAAATATATTTCATGAAGTACAGAGAAAAATCTTGGATGATATCAGAGTCAACATGATCCATATTATCTTATCACAAGGATTTGTAAATCCTAAAACAAAGGCAAACGCTCATTGATGCAGACCAGGTAAGTTTAAATATAACTTTGCACTGCTACTGTGGACGTTACCATTAAAATATGCTTTTCAGTGTTCAGAATTTGCTATTAACAATCTAAACTTGCATACCTGACCTGTGTCAAAGTATGTTTACGTTGCTTTAGTTTAGATAAAGATTACACACAAACCATGAGGGTGAAAGGTCAATGCCTTTAAGAGAAGGAGTGGCTCAGTGAGTAAAGAAACTGACTGGAAATGATAACACTGAGTTTGGATCAGAGGAACGGGATCAATTCCTGGTGTCAGCGCCTTGTGATCTTGGGCAAGCCACTCTATCTCCCTGTGCCTCAGGCACCAAAAACATACTGTAGATTGTAAGCTCATCTGGCCAGGGACTGTGTCTTTAACACATCCTATGTGCTGCGTAATATGCACTATACTGTAATTGGGAAGCACTTTGAGTCCCATTGGGAGAAAAGTGCTATAAGACATAAAATTACTATTATTATATCTACTAAGTGTAAGTGGTGCTGTCACGATATAACAATGTGAAAGTTAAAATCTGGGCAGTATGGTAACTAAGAAGTTAACCTTCTTACTTTTTACTCTGCTTCATTCTGGCAGTGAGGGTCATGTCATTAAAAGTTACAATTTCATTGCTTAAGTGGTAATCAAAAATGAAGGAAGTACTATGTCAAGGAAATAGTTGTACAACCAGCTGGCTCTGACAGGTAGGGCATGGTGACATATCCCAAGATGTTATCATCTTCATGGGATTTCTTAAAATAAGAGAGCAAGGGATTATTGATAGAACACTACTCTTTACTAATAAAGGGTAAAATGAATTAAAATAATGAATGTTCTGTACAACTTTTAGTAATACAATACAGAGGTCTACAGTACCTCACCTAATGCATATGTGTCCAGCAAACTCCCCTGATTATGAGAATGTTGGTACCATGGATCTGTTAACAGCTGGGAGAGAGATGCTGAGTATTTTATACTCCCTGATTAAATTGGAAATTAAAGAATTCCCCTTCCCAGATATCCAGTCAGAAGGGAAAAGTTACAAATGGCTGACAGGTCAACAGGACTGTCAATACAGCTGCAGTCTTTCACAGATCAAATCATTGTGGGGTTTAATAATTGCTGTTTGAGCCACACAAATCAGATACATTTTGGGGGAACACTGTGTGTGTGTGAATCTCATATTTGCTGCCCATGAAGCCAGTGGGAAAACCAACCACAAGACATTTAAGGGGCCTGTTCATAACAGCTTAATTGGTAAAGTATAGGTCTTTCTGCTTTATTCCCTTTTATTGTATATCTCTCTGACCCTATGTACAGTACTGTAATTCGTACAAAGAAATATAAAAAAATCTGTAACAAGAACTGTGCGCCTTCTGTTATATATCTAATTGTAAAATGTTATACAAGTCATCTGTTTGACCTCTAATCGAATATATTGCATTTGAAGGGATTGTTTTCATTTTCTGACACATTTTGGTAAATTGGTAAATTGGGGTTTTGTTACTATGTATATTCTTATGGGGGACCAGGGACTTCCATAGTGTAAGCCCTTAAAGCTGCAGGCCAAGCAACATCCTGCATGTGTTTAAAAAAAAAAAAAAAAAAAAATCAGTTCTGTACTATGAGAAAATACATGCAGCATTTTTTTAAAACAACTCTGAGTTACATTTTTAATGTATTATAATATAACAAGCATTTTTTGTTTCTATAGCAGCCATTTACAAAGTCATATCCCCTTCTGAAACAGGCACACTCATTTTTGCACCTTGCCCTCTCTCTAGCAGTGCACCAATTTTATCTAGTGACTGCCTGGTCACATGATCCTCCTCACAGAAATTTGCATCTTTGGTCCTCTTCTGCTGCACTGACAGCCATTTAGTGAACCTGCGAGCCGATTCTTCGCCGATTGATCACAGGAGAACGGATCGATCGGCAACTTAGCTAATTATTTATCATTGTGTGAATTGTATTGATGCACATATTAAAGGCAAAGAAAAAAAACGCCGCTTGGACTGCTACTTTAAATTAAATATGGTGGTAGCAGCTTAAGTGTGTTGTAGTGCAGCCATTTGAGGGTGTGAGGGTTGTTAACCCCTATCACACACACGTGCACATGGGTAAGATTGTAAGTGACAGGTGGAATTTCATAAGACACCTTCCATGTAAGGCTGCGGCCCCGCTGCCGCTGAGCTCGCTCATGCTTGGAGAGGGGTGATGTCACCAGCTCTCAAGCATGAGCGATCGGTGTCCTGCAACATTTTTAGAGCAGGAGTGGGTGCAACATTTTTAGAGCAGGAGTGGGGGGGGGGGGGGGCGTGGCTATTACAGGAGGGGGCGTGTCATTGGCTGTATAGGGGCTGTGTGTGTGTATCTGTGTATCTGTGTGTCTGTGTGTCTGTGTGTCTCTCTCTCTGTCTCTGTCTCTGTCTCTGTCTCTGTCTCTGTCTCTGTCTCTGTCTCTGTCTCTGTCTCTGTCTCTGTCTCTGTCTCTGTCTCTGTCTCTGTCTCTGTCTCTGTCTCTGTCTCTGTCTCTGTCTCTGTCTCTGTCTCTCTCTCTCTCTCATATATGTATCTCCCCCCCCCTTCCCTCATCTCTCTCCCCCATTTCTCTCTCCCTCTCCCCCCCCATTGCTCTCTCCCTCTCTACCCCTGAGCTTTCTCTCTCCCCCCCTGCGCTCTCTCATCCGCCCCCCCTGCGCTCTCTCCCCCATCCCCCCTGCACTCTCTCTCCCCTGCCCCCCCCCCCCCCCCACGCTCTCTCCCGGCCATCACCCCTCTCTCCCCCCTTGCTTTCTCTCCCCTCTCTCTCATCTCTCCCCCTTCTCCCCTCTCCCCCTTCTCTCTCCCCCTTCTCCCCCCTCTTTCTCCCCCTCTCTCTCTCCCTTCTCCCTCCCTCTCCCCCCTCTCTCTCTCCCTTCTCCCCCTCTCCCCCCACCACACCACACCACTCTGTTTGCCCCCCCTGTCCATTTGCCCCCCCCTGTCCGTTTGCCCCCCCGTCCGTTTGCCCCCCCGTCCATTTGCCCCCTCTCTGTCCGTTTGCCCCCCTCTCTATCCGTTTGACCCCCCCCTTTTCCACTTCTCTCTGCTGAATTCAGTGCTGCTGAATTCAGTGTCAGTGTGTGTGTGATAGGAGAGTAAAACACGCCCCCTCTCTCTTCCCATTTGTCAGAGCAGGGTCGTGTGACCCTGCTCTCAGCACAGAAGTATCTCTCCCTTGTCTCCCGAAGCAGAACGCTTGGGAGAGCGTGTGTGCACGCGCATGAGCGCGCGAGCACAGCGGGAGAGGGGATGTGCTCATCAACATTGAATAAGGTAAGCGCCCCAAGCGCCAAGCGAGCTCAACGCCAGTGGGGACTCAGCCTAAATGGGCCAAAAGGAGTCTTCCAATGCCGGAAGATGTCTACATCTGGGTGATGCCTTTAATCAGACATGCACTTGATAAGCATTTTTACATATTTTAAGTTAAGGCCTGGGACATAGTGATTTTATCAGTGCGGAGGCGCGCTGAGGCTCAGAGAAAGTTTCCCTGGCCTTACACAGCGCGCCGTCCGTGGGGGTGTCGTGGGCGGGTCTGGGGGCGGGCCAGTGACGTCACGGAGCTGGTTCGCCCTCATTGGGCGAACCGCTCACGTGACCGGCCCTGCGTTCCGGCGAGCGCCAAATTTGAAAACTTCTTGAGACACACACTTCCCCAAGCGTGCGGAAGTGTGCGCGAGCCCCTGCTAAAGCCGCACTCATTGCGGCTGCAGGGGCTCAGTGCCGAGTGTGAGCGCGGCTCAGCGCGGCTCAGCTTTGCTCACACTACTATGTCCCAGGCCTTAGAGACCTGGGTAGAGCTGCTTCCTTTGTGTTATGTCGTTCTGGGTTGGGCAGAACTTGGCTTTCTTTTGAAGTGCAGATACATTTTGTTTTGCTTGTTTCTGTTACACAAATGGGACAGGACAATGGAGAAAGAAACATTAAAATGCCCTGAATACTGTACTCCTTTTCAGGTTCCCTGTATGAAAAAAAAGTACTTACAGTTCAAGTTTTCAAAGAAACTAGAAAGGATAATCTTTTGAATCAAAGATGATTACATATGAGTAATAATTAAACTAATTACAGTACATGAGGTTATTTACAAAACATGTTTTGTTTGCAAAGTGGGACTGTCCTTTTATCATAAAGGACCAGAAAGAGGTAACAGCTTGATGAACCCCTCAAAAAGGTGTGAGAACATTGAAGTTAAGATATGTTGCTGTGATTTAAGCAGTATTGTAAACCTGAATAATTGGTTGAACTCTTCAACCTGTATGAGTAATTTGGCTGCAAATGTTACACAAATAAAATATCCTTCTATGCCCCTTTTAGATGCGAAATAAATTCCACATGCCCTCTGTGAACGTCTGTGTTCAGTTACTGATACCTTCCTTTAGCTGTGTTTGCTCATCTCTGCTTTAAACTAGTACCACAAGCCATACAGCTGCAAAGGTGCAGTCCGATATAAGCATAAAAAAATATTAACTATATTAAAGGCGTTTTATATTAATGGATTTATTTATAATAAAATAAGGTAATTATAAGGTTTTAAAAAAAAATCATACCTAAAACATGTATATGTTTCCTTTCTTGTCTTGCCGAGGAAGAAAGGGGGGAGCATACCGTACTTAAAATACACCAAGGTAAAATGCATTACAAATATGGCTGCCATTAGTTAATTTGGAACTGCACTTGCTGCAACTTCTATGAAATACTGGAGGATTAAATACAATATGTTAGGTTGTGTAAGACTACTATAAACCGAGACAACTGTATAAGGCTATTTGATCAATTATACAACAAGTTTGCCTATTTGGTGCATAAAGCTGAAACCTATGTAAGATGAATGTGCACTTTGAGTGACATTGAAGCACTTAGTAACTTGCAGTTTTTGTAGCCTTGTTTTCAAGAAAAATCCCTACAATTTCCAGTCTTTGTAAAGAGCAATATAAAGTTCTGGTGTGTGTTCTGCACCACTCAGTAAAGTCTAGTTCATGAATTTGTTCCTTAAAAAGTGCTTAAAGCAGACCATGCCTTTAAACATGAGTCACAAACTAAATATTTCCTTAGGAAATTCCCTAAAGGATTCTGTTGGGCCAAACAAGACAGTCACGTAGTCCCAATGGCTTACAGACCACCCACTAAGGAAGTGTGTGTCAGTATGTGATTGCCCAAGTGAGAAGCTACATGGATGTCAGATATATTATGCATTAGATCTTTAATAAAAAAAGTTTTACTGCAAAATTTCCCCATTCTTCTATGCTCCTATTCATAATGGCAGCTGATCCATATTTGTAGTGGTGCAATAAAGACACCACAATAAACAAATCATGTATTGGAATTAGAGGATGTTTACCTACACTAAACTACAAATATGCAGTGCAATTTTGCTGTTGGTGATGGTTATGTCATTGAAGTATAAATACTACTAAAGGTTACATCTCTTGACATCTATGTTTATTGTATGAGTGTCCAGCAGGAATATGAATGATAATGATAATTGTCTTGATAAGACCATTACAATATTCAGTATTTTAATAATCTGGCACACAAACAGTTAACTTGAGTTACAAGTTACATCTTAAAATATATGTATTGTTTCAATATGGTCAGGACCCAGCCTGGTTTTCTGTGTTTGTCTAGGAGTGGGGTTATCTGGGAGTGACCGTCTCTGGGATTGTGGGGTGATTAAAGTCTAGATTCACACCTCTTTTTGAGAGTGAAAATAAGCAAAATCAATTTTAATTTATCTTAAACGACATTGCTAAAAGGGTCAAGGAATGCCAGAGGGTGTGGCCAGGAAGACACTCAACACGACTATGTACAGATGCAGCCACCAGTATCCGATCACTTGCCTGGGTAAAAACTAAGGCATCTCACAGTAAAAGCCTCAACATTTCTGTGAGATTCTGCTGCCAGACTAACGGCCCATCAGATTAACACAGCAGGGGTCCCTGCAGTCCCATTCAATTTGAATGGGACTGCAGGGACCCCCCACTGTGTTAATCAATGCGCTTCAGCTCCGGTGACCCCCTGCTACATTTCTGTAATGTTTAAAATGAAATATTTAGTAAGCACCAATACACAACCCACCCCGTGCCCCCACATAATGTAAAACCAATATTTATTTTTATAAACACAAGATTAATACCATAGGCCAGCAGGGGACCCTACAGATGTCCACAGGCCCCACAGTGCACCCCAGGGGGTACCCACGAGTGTCTGGGGGCCTTCGGGTGGTTCCCGCTAGGTTTTGTGGCTTACAGGTGGTCCCTGCGGGCCCCAACGGGGTCTCTGGGTAATTCTCATGGGTGTCTGGGGGCCCCAGTTCTTCCCCGCAGGTATCCATGGGTCCTCAGGTGGTCCCCGTTGGTGTCCAGGGGTCCTCGGGTGGTCCCCGTGGGTCTCTGCAGGCCTGCGGTACCAATCCTGTATTTAAAAAAATAAACATGGCCTACATTTCAAGAAAAACACCCCCCCCCCCAACCCCACTCCAAACACATACAATACAGTAATGGGCAAAATAACTATTATCCAGATATGAATAATAGATTATTTGCCCATTATTAAACACAACATTAGCCATGCAGCATAAATAAAGTAAGTAAAAACTGTTCTACTTACTCCTGCCAATGTGAATGGTGTCCTCGTCAGCTTACTGCTGGTCCATGACCTCCGTTGCCAGAAAGCATACATTGCAAAATACAATCTAATGGCCCCTAGCCCCTTAATCACCTATAGTAATTAAGGGGTTAACTCACCCTGCCCAGCTACCCATCCGGGAGGCCTAACCACCCATCCTGGACCCACTCTACCCACCTTGTACCCATTGATTGTTATAGTAGTACATCATATCCATATAATATGGGCATGAAAAGCTACTGTACTATAGCAGTCAATGGTCACTCTAATACAAAAGCCTGACTATCCAAAATACACAATAATAACACCTACAGTATACAACAAGCACCTAAACCCCCAAACTGTAAAATTAAAAGTAATAGGCAATCAATTACATAAAAAAACCACTAGCCAACCAATCAATATAAGAACTAAAACCACTAGTCAATCAATTAAATAAATCACACCACTAGACAATCGATTAAAAAATTTACACCACTAACCAAACAATACATTCCATATATAAAAGCAGTAACCAACACATCAATTAATTTATACATCCACTAGGCAACACAAATGAAACCATTAGCCAACAAATTAAAGTATATCATTAAATAAAAATGCCCAACAATCTGTAAAAAAATACAAATCAAAACAAGCCATCACAATTAAACACAATTTAATCAAAACAATAAACATACATAGAAAATATAACAGTCACTAGAAGAAATGCATTTACCAAAAAATGCATTGGCTATTACTGTATTCATCTGTACCCTAAATAGGTACAAATGAATACATTAGCAGTCAATGGGCACTGAAAAACATAAAAATAGAAAAATCCAATCCAAAAACCTGTAAAAATAAAAGTACATACATTCAATATTGATCTTACCTTTAGAAGCGTTGTCCCTCTGAATCCTGGGGAATCAGCAAGCTCTCCTCCGCTGACGTCACAAAACACAATCCAACGCCATCCACGGTGAAGATCCGGACCTGGTAAAAAAAATTCTTCTTTCATGTGGTATCACCTTCTTCTTTCTTCATCTGTGACCATTTCTTTCTTTTCTTTCTTTATCTTCATCTGTCAAACCATGTTAAATCCACGATGTTGACTCGCTAGCTTCTTGAGCTCAAATGAGCCGTCACGGCCTTAAATATGTCCTGTGGCGTCACATTTGATTGGCAAATGGTTCTCACGCCTGTGATTGGCTGTGAGAACCATGTGCCTTTTTTTTCAATGACGTCATTTATAGGGAATGACGCCAGCCAATCAGAATGGCTGTGCTTAATTTCCCTTTAACATGATGTCATTCAATCTAAAATGGCTGCACTCACGTGGTACTTCATCCAATCAGATCGGGGATATTGCTTTTACAGTATACTGTTGTGATGGCTTATTTTGATTTGTATTTTTTTAGGGAGTTTATATTTAATGATGTACTGTAATTTGTTGGCTAATGGTTTAATTTATGTGTTGCCTAGTGGGTGAATTAATTGATGTGTTAGTTACTGCTTTTATATATGGAAAGTATTGTTTGGTTAGTGATGTGAATTCTTTCATTGATTGTCAAGTGGTGTGATTTATTTAATTGATTGGCTAGTGGTTTTATTTATGCAATTGATGGATTGCCTATTGCTTTTAATTTTACAGTTTGGGGGTTTAGGTTCTTGTTGTATATTATAGGTTTTATTATTGTGTATTTTGGATAGTCACAATATTCTAGGAATTAAGGGAATAAAGTTATGAAATGTTTTAATTCAAAATGTAAGCTTTTTTCTCTCTCCAAGCCCTAAAATGTGTCACTGGAGATTGATGAAGGGGAGGTCAGGATATACCCCAGAGGGTGTTGTCACGTACGGCACACCTGTGAGCACGTGACCTTCATATGGGACGAGGGTTAATACTCAGCTCGCAAGCGGTCCCACTTTTCACCACCGCAAAGGTCCCTCATATGGACAATATCTCCTCTAAATCCGTCCCAATATACCAACTGTCACGAACAGGACACAAGTGGGCACGTGACTTAGATATGCAATCAGGGTTAATACACACGGCTAATCTAGCCAACTCACCTTTCTCCTCACAAAGATACCTCCAATGAGTTAATATTAACCACTTACTCAACTACAATCATATCTATACGCAACCACCACCTGGGAAATGCAAATAAAAGACATAATATTTGATAGAACACTGTAGCACTCATTTTTTGTGCTACTTCCTACACCTGCCTAGAAAGCTTTAATATGGATGATAACCCGTTTCTCCTTCCACAATTGAATTTAGCCTAATAAATATGCTATTAATTAAGTTCTATAGACCATAACTCCCAGGGATAGATTTGACTTTTTTTTTTTAAATATGTTCTGCACTACTCAAAATTTGACTGTGAGTCTGTGACCCTTTTAAAATTCCAGCTGGAGATAAAAAATCCAAAACATCAGACCTCAAGGGAGTTAATAGACAGATTCAGTACACACAGCTGGATCTCTCAAAGAAAGTAAATTTATTAAGACACTGGTAAATGTAGATAGTATCTGCTAATGCAGGATAGAGTCTGTATTACAGTCCTGCCCTCTATATTGGTAACCAGAAGGAACAACGTCCATAAATGTTCATTGCTTTAAGGGTATCTAATCTCACGTTAATGGCTTTCTAAAGTGCATACTTTATGTTTGAAAACCTTACGAATTTGAAATTGTTCTCTGTTTGGCAACATATGAAGAGATAAAGAGATTTTTGTACGGTAAGTTTAATTATCGCTACTGCAAATATTTGTTTAATTTCCTTTTGCAATACAATTTTATCTCATGGCATATAATTGTACAATAAACAATGGCAACGATAACAAGCTACATATTTTTATTGGTGGTTTCACTTGTATTTAAATGACTGCACATTTTACATTGATAAAATGCCATTTTACTTAGGGTGCAAAGTTCTCCTGAGGTTCCTCCTATCTGTGCTTAAGCATTGAGAAGTAGTTATTTTGTTGAGTGCTTTATCTGCTTCAGCACTCTTACTTATATAGTCTTATATAGGATTATAGGTATTTAACACTGTAAAAAAGGCCAGTACAGATATTTTGAAATAATTGAATAAAATCAGATTTTTTTTGTTTGCTTTCACTCACAGCCAAAAATGTAAGTACATAATTTTTTTTTTCATTTAGTGAATACCACGTTAAGGTTAAAATCATGTTAAGTTCCCTAACAGTGTTTAGTGATTTCCCCTCCTTAATGGCAGAGGGAATATGATTGTCAGTTATGTTTGTTTCACCCACTAAATAATGTTACCAAATGTAAAGTTAGACAGTGTACCTCTTTAAAACTAACCAGTTAAAGAGACAGGAAAGTAACATTAGCTGTAAACGTCATATTACCATGTTTTCAAACATTTTCGGCATCAATCCCCTAAATTTACCCAAAAAACACAACGGCCTGGAACCCTGTTAAAGTGAAGTTAATAAAAAAAGGAAGAAATTACGAGTGTTATTACCGAAATTTGAAGTTGATGTTCATCAACATTGCAGTATTTTACTGAGCGCGATATTCGGCGCAGAAATTAATGGGACCATTAATAATGCATTAATTACCCTGCATCGCGATTATATTTCAATCATAGGCTTCTGTAATCTTAATATATAAAATTGAAATGTGTGAGGTTGGTGCTAGATGTGGTGAATCTGATTCGTCCTCAGCCTCTGGCCAATCAGATTGGTGGCTCTATGACGTCATCCAACTGCCACTCTCTTCTTCTCCTCACCCGCAGCTCACCTTCCCTCTCGGCCTCACCCAACTGACACACACACACACCTCTTCACCCAGCTCACCTCCCTGCTGGCTCCCCCCCCCCCCATCTCACCTCCCCCCAGGGAATCCACCAAGCTCACCCGAGCCCCGGCCAGCAGCAGCATGCGGGTAGTGTCGCCGTCGACACAGCTCCGCGTGGGGGGGTCGGGAGAATTGCCGCCGCCTCCAGCCGCCTCTCCCCCCACCACACCGTTTCTCAGCAGCGCCTCACCTACCCACCCGCCGCCGACTCAGCTCCGCGCGGGGGAGGGGGAACCACCGCCGCCGACGACACCCGCCTCTGCCCCACCACCCTCCACCCTCTCTCAGCAGCGCCTCACCTCCTCCCCACCCGCTGCCGACACAGATGCAGGGGGGGAGGGGGAAGGACAACACCACTGCAGCCGCCTCTGAGCCCACCACCACCCTCTCCTCTCAGCAGCGCCTCACCTGTCCACTCGACGCCGACACCAGCGCGTCACCGCCAGTCAGCAGGGGGGGGGGAGGGAGTCAGGAGAGAGGGGGGAGAGGGAATCAGGAGAGAGGGGGGGAGAGGGAGTCAGGAAAAGGGGGGTGGGGAGGGAGTCAGGAGAGAAGGGGGAAGCCCACACATAAATACATACTGACTGACACACACTGACTGACTGACACACACTGACTGACTGACACACACTGACTGACTGACACACACTCAATGACTAACACACACACTCACTGACACACACACTCACTGACTGACACACACACTCACTGACTGAAACACACACTCACTGACTGAAACACACACTCACTGACTGACTGACACACACACTCACTGACTGACACACACACTCACTGACTGACTGAGACACACACTCACTGACTGACACACACACTCACTGACTGACTGACACACACTGACTGACACACACTCACTGACTGACTGACTGACACACACTCACTGACTGACACACACTCACTGACTGACACACACTTCCCCCCTCAGTCAGCTCAGCTTCCAAACACATGGGGGGCACGGAGCTGTGAACGGGGGGGGAGGATGGAAACAAAACATTGAATGGGGGGGGGAATTGGAGCTGTGAACAGTGGAGGGAGGGGGCGCAGCTCTGAACAGCTATGAAGAGGGGGGGAAGAGAGTTGAAAGGGGGGATGGGGGAGCCAGAACATTACATCACGGGCAACGCCGGTTATATCAGCTAGTATCTACTATTACAGAAGTCTCTGATCTAAATAACAATAACTGGTATGATGCCTGTGGTTACCAAGGTATACCACAGGCACCAAAGGAGTTAATACATGAAATAAGTATACTACTTACCCCCCATTGGCCACCTTAGGGCCTAGTACAGCATTGTCAAGCAATGCCCAGGGCAACTACCCCCATCATTCTAGACTAATGCCCAATATCCCTATTAGTCAAATCTGGATAATAGTGGTTTTGGGCAGTAACCAAAATTAACTACACACATATGAAAAAACAAACAGAACATTAAAATACATTATAAACATTGAAGCCTAGATGGTCCTATTTGCAATTAATGGTAAGCTAGAAATAAAAAGAAAGTTAATTAAAAAGATTAAAATACATTAATAACCTACCTTCATTACCTTAGTGGTTCACCGCTAAGGTAATTAAGGGATTAATCCCTGCCATCCCCCTGTCACGGGAGTATCATGGGTGCTCACCACAAACCGGACTGGACTGTGAGGCCGAGGTGGGGATACAGGTAAACCACCGCCCTACAGCCGCGTGAGTGTGCCCGGTAAGCAGAGTAGTAGTGGATAGCCTGGGCCAGGGCAGGAGAGTGTAGGAACGTAGAGGTACTTGCCGGAATCAGGGTCGGAGAGGTCAAGCGTAGTCGAAGTCCAATGCCAGGGTTGAGGAGAGGAGAAGGTAGAAGTCCGTAGACCGAGCTGGGGTTCAAGGGTGCCAGATGTCGGGAGTCCGGATACGAAGCAAGGGTCTGTAACAGAACGACAAGAGCAGACTGCGAAGTAGACTGTAGCTTGTAGCAAGCACAACCAGAGCCTGACTATGTTCAGCAATCAGCTTAGGGCTGAGGAGAGGAGCCAATGGGGAACTACCAGCAGTGAGGTCAGATGTAGGTAGAGCGCTGGCAGGCTGAGGTTGGATGCAGGGCAGGTGTGAGAGGCTGCAGGTAATTAGAAACCACAGGGATGGCCATAAACGCGAGTGTGCGCGCGACACCCGTCGGGGGTGGGATAGTGGAGCCGCAGTGAGGAGGCGGCTGACAGGCGTCGGCGGATGCGGGTGTCTGCCCCAGCGACGCATACGCCCTGCAGGGGATGAGCGTGCAGCCTGATGGAGGAAGGAGGGGGAGATGCGGGGCCGGATCTTGTGCGCCTCGGCGGCGGGAGAGGTAAGCAGCAGGGAGCCGTGACGGGACACCGCGGGAGGTAGGAGAGGCGGCGTCCTTACACCCCCCTTGGAAGGCTTAACCACCCTCCTCGGTGCAAACGCCAACCTGGAGTAGGTGATAAATAATTTGCAGTTTTTCTGCTGTTCATCTCGTTCTGATAAATATCAGAACTTGATGTATGGCCATTTTACCTACAAATGCAGTATTGTGCCTCTTTTCTGTTGGATACTTTTAACGGATCCGATAAAAAGTGCTTTATTTTTGGCAGTACAACGAATTGCACGATAAAAATAAGACACCTTTTTGCAGATAATACTGCATTTTTTGGTTATCGCAGCTTGATGTATCCGGGCCAAAGTACCCTGCACTTGAAACAATGATTTAATCTGTAATCGGTAACCAGTGTCACCAAAAATCTAATCAATACGATGATGCTTCATATGATTAAAACACCCAAGAGAAAAAGAAGTTTCTAATAAAAGTAGAAAAAGAATCCCAAATGCTGCATACAAACATTCATAAAGTTTTATTAACAATAGTCATACAGGGGCCTATGCAGAGAGCTGCGAGAAGCCCAATCTCGCAAGTTTTTTTACCAAATATGCCTATAGCAATTTAGTAAATGGCTAAAAACTGGCGAGATGAGGAAAATCCGCCAGTTTTTGTTTATTTGAAAAAAAACTCGCCGCGCGGGTGGCGAGAAGCAATATCTCGCCAGTTTTAAAACCCGCCGTATGCAAGTAGCCCCGATCAGCATCTCGGCGCTGATCGCGCCAAAAAAATGGAGAAATTTTCTCCAAATCGCTCCGCCAACAAAAGTTGGCAAAAAGCTGGAGCTGAGCGGCGATAGGGGACATAAAAAAAAAATCAGGCCCTTTTCCTGGCTCGGATTGATGCAGGGGGGCTCCAGAGCTGATACCCAGGAATATCAGCACCGGAGCCCCCCGGCATGCATCCGAAGCAGGAAAAATGCATGTACAGCCCACTTCATTACCTTAGCGGCTAACCGCTAAGGCAATGAAGGGGTTAACCCACCGTGCCAGCTTTATTGTGGGTGGCGGGTGAAGGGGGCATTTGGCCCTTGGTGTGAGTTTAGGGCTTGCGGGGGGGTTGCGGGTGCACGTAACCCCTTCACGACCGTAGCAGTTAATACTGCTACGGTCATAAAGGGGTTAACCGCTCCCGCTACCCCCCGCAAGCCCTAAACAACCAGCGTTGGGGCTAATACCCCCTTCCCCACCCCCACTACCCACAATAAAAAAATAACACACAGCAGCCCCACAATAAATAAATAAATACATCTAAATAAATAAATGAATATAAATATATATATATATATATATATATATATATATATATATATATATAACAACAACCCCTAACCCCTAACATACACATATATGCACATCAATGATACTATAGGCCGGCTTGGGCCCTCGGGTGTTACCCGCAGGCCTGCAGTACCAATTATGTGCCCCCCCCCCCAAATTAATGAATAAAAACATACATACTTTGAAAGAAATAACCCCCTCCCCCTAACACATACAGTACAGTTATGGCCACAATTACTATTATCCTCAAAGGGATCATTGTGAATGTGCCCATTTTAAATACATCAACAGCAATAAATACATTAAATACATATAGTACTCACCCATCTCCGCTGCTGAAAAACAGACACAAGTGTCAGGGTTCTGCTCGCCACAAACCAGGACCGGACCGCGAGGCTGAGGTGGGGTTGTAAAAGCACCGACCTGAGACCGCGCAGGCTGATCCGGATTGCGCAGTTCGTAGTCATATGTCGCAGGATCAGGATTGGAGAAGACAGCGTCGTCGTTGTAGAAGCCAGGGTCAGGACAGGAGACATCAGGATAAACATTGTACAGGCAAGAGTTCGGCAACAGGTAGTCAGGAGAGTCCCGCTTCAGCTTAGGAGCGCGGGGTTGGCCTTTGCGCGAGCGACGACCATGGCCCATGGTGCTGGTCACAGGAGATGGTAGGCAGACCAGAATAGCACACCGTCTTGCTGCACGGGTGCACCAGTGCTACAACGCAAAAGTCCTGAGCGGGCAAGGGAATCCACTGTTTCAGCGCAGGAACCAGGACACGGCCTCTCTATATTAGGGAAAGAGTAGGCCCCAGGAACCAGGAAGCTGTAGATACAGGGAAACCTCCGCTTCAGTGCAGGAATCCAGGAGACTGCAGAACGCAGGGACGAACCTCTACTTTAGTGCAGGAATCCAGGAGGCTGAAGGACGCAGGAACGAAACCTCTGCTTCAGCACAGGGGAACAGAAGCTGAAGGACGCAGGGAATACCTCCGTATCAGCATAAGGGAACAAGCGGCTTGAAGGGAGCTGAAGGATGCAGGACGTAACCTGGAATCAGCATTGGAGAACAAGCGGCTTGAAGGAAGCTGAAGGACGCAGGGCGGAACCTGGTATCAGCAAAGAAGAACAAGCGAGAGCTTGTGGCAAAACAGTTGACATCCAGTTAGGACTATGCTCGGCCAGGAGCATTATGGGCAAGCAATACTTAAAGGCCAGCGGGCCAATCCCCGGCGGGGGTGTGAAGGTACTGCCCCTAATGAGTGAATGCAAGTATAGTTTGCAATGAAAGGCTGCACAGCTGCAGTAGATACCAGAGGGAGTGTGTATTGCTTTGATGAGTGAATCCAGGCTGCAGCAAACCTCAGGAGAGCTGATCCAGAATTGCACCGGTCTGCAAGGTAAGGCAACCAGTAAACCATGGAGCGGATTCCTTACAGTACCCCCCCCTTCACGCGAGACCTCCGGGCGAACATGAGCACTCATAGAGTTGGAGGACCGGGAATTGTTGCTGAACAGTCTAGGATTGGGGTTAGAGTCGTACTCCAGTGACTCATGATTAGTCCTTAGTGTACCCCCACCCCCCGGTGAGAACTGTGGCCAGACAGGACCATCCATGGGCCTTGGGGACATTGAGTTGTTCCTAAAATTCTTTAGGTAGAAAGGGCATCCGTAAACGAGCAGTTCTTTAGTGAGTACAGTTCTAAGAAATAAGAGTAGTAGAAGAAACATCCTTGGTACATGGCTCGCCCCGCAAAATGACTTGGAAATCCAGGGTTGTGAAGAACCAGAGGGTTCCAGAGCAGAAACGGCAGAAGAACCCTTACAGGAAGCCCAGTCTTTAATAAAGGAACCTGAATCTAGGATCAGCGGCCCTGATAATTGATCGAATACACCAGGAGGAACTTTGTAACAGAAAAAGTCTTGGCTGACCACTGCATGTTGAAATTTGCGAGAAATTTTTCCTCTAGAAGGCTCCCAGGTAATGGTTAGTAAGGGTATAGGCTGGTTGGAAGCATCTCCCGGTATTGGTATGGAAGGTGACAAGGCAAGCAGTAAACCCGGCATAGGGACCGAAATCTTGGGATACATACAGAGTATTTCCAACTGAGAGGAAATAACAGGGGCAACCGAAAATTCCGAGGGACAAAACCATGGTTTAGCAGGAGCAGAGAAGCAAACAACAGTAGAGCTCTCCAATACTGGGAAATCTTCATTGGGAGATAGTATTGTCAGTGAATCAGGAATAGTCCTTGGGATCTTCAAATCAGTAGCTTGAGAAAAAGGCAGAGCCAGGGTAGTGGTGGGAGGGAAGCTAACATCAGAAGCTGAAGTCTGTACCTCAGTGACAGAGCCTTGAGAATCAACAAGCAGCAAGTATGAACTATGAAAACTCTTAATGACAGGCACCTTAGGAGTACAAGGAGTCTTTTCCGAAACTGCAATGGCCCTAACCACAGGGGTACCTAACCTGTCAAAAACATGAATAGGTGTGTTTTCTAGTGCAAAATCTCTGATCACAGGACTCCTAACCGATAGTGAGGGTGTCTGGGTTTGATTAGAGAAAAAATCAGATGTATTGATAAGTGACTTAGAAACAACTACTGAGGTTCTAGATTTGCTGGACATGTGAGAAAAAATACCCTTTAAGACAGGAGCTTTAATTTCCTCCCAGAGTAACCCCATGTTTGCTGGGACATATTTAGACACAGTACTGAGGAACTGGGTTTCAGCAAAGGCAGGACAGCTAAATAGCTCAGATTTAAACCCCAGGACTTGTAATATGTGCATGATGACCTCAGACAGTACTAAGGGAGTGATCACAGATATGCTGATCCCCAAAGGATTAGCCTGGAGAGAGAAATCAGGGGGACCCCCAGACAGGATACTCATTGTAGAAAGAGCTTCAGAATCAGAAGGAGAATCATTACCTCTCAGAGTCTCAAAACTAGTAAGACACAATTCAGCAAAAAGGGATACAGTGTGCAAGCTTTTTACTAATCTATATGAAAAAGCGTCACTTTGGGGAGAAAACCGTGCGTCAGCAAACATTCCTGGGAACATAATATGAACCCCAGGAGGGACATACAGACTACTGTATGCTTTTAACCCTAAGCATAAAGAGGAGAAGAACTCAGACAGTACACGGGGGTTAATCATGACTGTACTGGTCTCTGAAGTAGGTATTTGGTAAGGAATATCTGGGAAACCAGAAATTACTGCAGACTCCATAATGTGGGAACTATGCGCTGAAGCAGGGATCACCGCTATGTGGGCGACAGGCTGGTTCAGTGAAAGACCCGGGAGAAGGAACTCTGCGACCAAGCTTAGGGAAAAACCTGACTCCTGAATACATTTATCAGGAACCAGAACTTTAGCCGAAGTCTCCGGAGACGAAACTGCGGAAACTTGAGCTGAAGCAGGGGATTTATAGCAAAGAATATCTAGGGACTCCGTACGGTTATAGGAATCCCTCAATGCAACCTCTGCTGTCTGACTTGTGGACTCATTCTCTGAGGCTAAAACGAAGGCATTAACTTGGAGGCAGCAAGAATTTACAGGGGTTAATGCAGACAGTGCCTGAGAGTAAAACACAGGAATTTTTTTCTCTGTATTAGGAGAGACAAGGGATCTCTCCTCTGGAGCTAGGGGCGTGACCGTGGCTGGCAGAGAACAGGGAATTATCAAAGGAGACTCAGAGAGCTGCCCCTCAGGGGTTAATACAGAAATGACCCTGGGAACAGAACTTAGGGATTCTTTCTCTGACGGGGAAAGCGCACGGGACTGCCTAGCAGAGTTTAAAGCTGGAAAACCCTGAAGAGCTGGAGTGACAGATTCGGAGTTAGAAATAGGGGAACAAAGGGACTTATTCTCTGATAGTAGAACCTTAGTGTTGGCTAGTGAAACATATGTATTCTCCAGGGGAACCTCACAGGACTGCTCGGCAGGGGTTAAAGCTGGAAAACCCTCAAGACCTAGAGAAAGGACTTCTGAGCTAGAAATAGGAGAACTAATGAACTTATTCTCTGATACAAGAACATTAGTGCTGGATAGAGCAACATATGTATTCTCCAGGGGGACCTCACAGGACTGATCGGCAGGGGTTAACGAAAACATATCATTGGTGTCAGGAAACCCGGGCATACACTCAGGGCAAGGATCCGTGGTAGACCAGGGATACAGCCAAGCGGCAGCGAAGCTGGCGAGGGGAGGATCCTGTTCCTTTATGCAAATGTCCAATGTCATGGAAAGGATATGGAGTGTTTTTTGGGCATCAGCCAACATGAGGAGAGGGTCCACTTTTGCTATATAAATGTCTAAAGACAAGGCCAGGGAAGAGAGTTCCTTTTGGGCGTCGTCCAATTCTAAAGGGTACACATTTTCCCAAGTTAAGAGGTAACCAGGAAAGCAAATACAAGCGGCCAGCGATTGTTTTAAGTCCCGGAGGCGGTAAACCTTCATCATGAGATCACTACGGCTTTTTTTTTGCAAAGGGGTTAAACCTACAAACACAATCAGATCCTCAAGCATGGGTAATATCTCACATAGAAACTGGTATTCACACTGGGACTGGTTTACAGGCTGGGACAGGCTTTCAGACAGAAACTTACCAACCCTCACCACAGGGCGGTCCGAGTTTGTGCGGCCGAGCATACTGTCAGGGTTCTGCTCACTGTCAGGGTTCTGCTCGCCACAAACCAGGACCGGACCGCGAGGCTGAGGTGGGGTTGTAAAAGCACCGACCTGAGACCGCGCAGGCTGATCCGGATTGCGCAGTTCGTAGTCATATGTCGCAGGATCAGGATTGGAGAAGACAGCGTCGTCGTTGTAGAAGCCAGGGTCAGGACAGGAGACATCAGGATAAACATTGTACAGGCAAGAGTTCGGCAACAGGTAGTCAGGAGAGTCCCGCTTCAGCTTAGGAGCGCGGGGTTGGCCTTTGCGCGAGCGACGACCATGGCCCATGGTGCTGGTCACAGGAGATGGTAGGCAGACCAGAATAGCACACCGTCTTGCTGCACGGGTGCACCAGTGCTACAACGCAAAAGTCCTGAGCGGGCAAGGGAATCCACTGTTTCAGCGCAGGAACCAGGACACGGCCTCTCTATATTAGGGAAAGAGTAGGCCCCAGGAACCAGGAAGCTGTAGATACAGGGAAACCTCCGCTTCAGTGCAGGAATCCAGGAGACTGCAGAACGCAGGGACGAACCTCTACTTTAGTGCAGGAATCCAGGAGGCTGAAGGACGCAGGAACGAAACCTCTGCTTCAGCACAGGGGAACAGAAGCTGAAGGACGCAGGGAATACCTCCGTATCAGCATAAGGGAACAAGCGGCTTGAAGGGAGCTGAAGGATGCAGGACGTAACCTGGAATCAGCATTGGAGAACAAGCGGCTTGAAGGAAGCTGAAGGACGCAGGGCGGAACCTGGTATCAGCAAAGAAGAACAAGCGAGAGCTTGTGGCAAAACAGTTGACATCCAGTTAGGACTATGCTCGGCCAGGAGCATTATGGGCAAGCAATACTTAAAGGCCAGCGGGCCAATCCCCGGCGGGGGTGTGAAGGTACTGCCCCTAATGAGTGAATGCAAGTATAGTTTGCAATGAAAGGCTGCACAGCTGCAGTAGATACCAGAGGGAGTGTGTATTGCTTTGATGAGTGAATCCAGGCTGCAGCAAACCTCAGGAGAGCTGATCCAGAATTGCACCGGTCTGCAAGGTAAGGCAACCAGTAAACCATGGAGCGGATTCCTTACAACAAGAATGAAAGCATCCAATGTAATGTCCCCTAACCCCTTAATCACCATAGCGGTTATTAACCGCTACAGTCATTGAGGGGTTAACCCACCCTCACCCACCACTCGGGAGGCCTACATACCCTCCCACACTAACCCCCCACCCCGTGAGGCCTAACCACCCTCACCCACTACCCACAAGGGAGGCCTACCCACATACCATTGGGGAACCCCCCCCCCCCACCCCCTGTACCCACAATAACAACAATACAGTGACCCACAATAAACTTCATTCTATTTATTAAATACATTACCCACCCCCTGCGCCCCCCATAAATAGAAGATTTTCCTTTTACAAACAGGGTTCATAACACAGACCCACGCGAGTCCCCGGTGGGCTGGCGGGGCACCTGACAGACCTACAGGGTACCAGCAGCCCTTTTCAAACAGGTTCTGGAGGCCTGTTGGTGGGTCCCGCCAAGCGCCATGGCCCCAGGTGGTCTCCTTGGGCCACAATTGGGTCCCCACGGTAGGTCCAAGGATGTCTGGGAGCCCCGGGTCAGACCCACAGATGTCTGCGGGGCCTCGGGTGGTTCCCACAGGGGTCTGGGGAACTCACGAGTGCTCACTATGGTTCCGCGGTGCCCCCACGGATGTGGGACCACCGCTTCATCCCCGCACCTATGGGTCGGCGGTGCCCCCACGGATGTGGGACCACCGCTTCATCCCCGCAGACTAAGGGTCCGCGGTGCCCCCACAGATGTGAGGCCACCGCTTCATCCCCGCATGTGTCACCCGTGGAACCACCAGCCTGATACCCGTGAGATACCCGAGGATACCCGAGGAGAGCCAATCAGAGTAGGGATAGACTTCCCATGCTCTGATTGGCTACCGTACCATGTGAGGCCGGCCATGTTTCTTTTCATAACGTCATCTTAAAGGCAATTGAAGCAAAGCCATTCTGATTGGCTGTGCTTTCATTGCCTTTAAGTGACGTCATCATTTTTTTTTAAATCGGCCAAAACACATGGTTTTTACGGCCCAATCAGGACCATGGGAACCATGACGAAAATGTGATGTCATAGGCCTTTAAAAGCCTATGTCGTCTCATTTTGAAGGAAGACGCCGAGGAGGAAGGACCTCCTACAGAAGAAGGACAGGGCGTGGCCGAAGACGGGAAGAAGACCCCGCAAGAAGATAGAAGAAAGAAGAATACAGATGAAGATGGATTACAATTAGAAGACCCGTGGATTGATTTGGATTGTTAGTTTAATGTTTATTTTTTTATGGTTTTTTATTTTATGGGTTCCTGTGCCTGGTGGTTTTGTTCGTGAGTAATCTGTTCAACGGGAGTCGGTGGGGGCAAGTAATGGTAAGTGAACTAAAGAAATGTATTTAATTGAACTTGTTAATTTTTTTTAATGTTTTTTTTACATGTGTATTTTTTGTTTTGTGGTATATCATTTCTTGCCACTGTATGTATGTATGTATGTCTAGATAGATATATACATACAGGGTAAGAAATTATTTTGTTTTAAAAGCAGCTATGCTTAAATGTGTGTTTAAAGTATTTTAAAATTAGATCGATGTAATCATTGCTATTCTATGTTGTACTTGAGGTCAGGGTTAGCCTTGGTTTTCAATTTTGTATGCTTGTTGGTACTTATATTTTTTCTCAGGCTACATTGTTCAGTTCTAGGAGTGAATTAGTTAATTAGTTAATTGTTTAATTGTTAGTGATGGACTGTAAATTGCTTAGGGATGTCATTAATGAATGCTAATTGATTTATGTTTACTGCATTGGTTAAAATAGTATACTTGTTTGGAGTTATTTGTATTTTGCTTGCAATGTTATTGTTAACATTCATTTGCAGAATGTATATGGTGCTTAGATTGTATGCATCATATATACAATGTAAATGCAATGTGTTGATTGTCATTTGAGGTTTTTGATTGGCATTTGATGTTTTTGATTGTAAGATCAGTTAGGATTATGAAAGGAAATTAATTTTACTGTAGTGTGTCTTTATAGAGAAGTGTTATTTTGAGTACAGCATGTTTTTGATAACCCTTCTACATTTATTTGTATATTGGTTCATCGTGTGTGTGTGTGTATATATATATATATATATATATATATATATATATATATATATCTATATCTCTATATATTTGTATATATATATATATTTGTATGATGAAGCCAATGTACAAATTCATGGTTGAAGGGTGGGTATCGGGCCAGTGTGGCTTAATCCCTTAATTACCTTTGCGGTTATTATCCGATAAGGTGTTTAAGGGGTTAATTGATATCTGAATGTAACTGCAATGTATTTGGCTTTGTATTGGCTATGTTTTTGTGGGCAAGACAAGGATGTTGCTGGCGACGGAGACTTCTTATTGATGAGGTCAGTAGTACTTTATTTATTTGATTATGCTAGTTAATGTTTTAAAAATGGGCAAATAATCTATTATCCGTATCTGGATAATAGTTATTTTGCACATTATTGTACTGTAGGTGTTGGGGGGGGGGGGTGTACAGTATGTATTGAATGTATAGGCCAGGTTTATTTTTTTTACATGCAGGGTTTGTTCCGTGGTTCTGCGTGAGACCACCTGTGGTTTCCTCAGGTATCTCACGGGTATCAGGCTGGTGGTTCCACGGGTGACACATGCGGGGATGAAGCGGTGGCCTCACATCTGTGGGGGCACGGCGGACCCGTAGTCTGCGGGGATGAAGCGGTGGTCCCACATCCGTGGGGGCACCGCCGACCCATAGGTGCGGGGATGAAGCGGTGGTCCCACATCCGTGGGGGCACTGCGGACCCGTAGTGAGCACTCGTGAGTTCCCCAGACCCCCGTGGGAACCACCTGAGGCCCTGCAGACACCTGTGGGTCTGACCCGGGGCTCCCAGACATCCTTTTGCCTACCGTGGGGACCCAATTGTGGCCCACGGTGACCCAAGGAGACCACCTGGGGGCCACGGTGCTGGCGGGACCCACCAGCAGGCCTCCAGAACCTGTTTGAAAAGGGCTGCTGGTACCCTGTAGGTCTGTCAGGTGCCCCGTTTGTAAAAGGATAAATCTTCTATTTATGGGGGGGCACAGGGGGTGGGTAATGTATTTAATAAATAGAATTATGTTTATTGTGTGTCACTGTATTGTTTTTATTGTGGGTACTGGTCCCCAACGGCATGTTGGTAGGCCTCCCTTGTGGGTAGTGGGTGAGGGTGGTTAGGCCTTACGGGGTGGGGGGTTAGTGGGGGAGGGTATGTAGGCATCCCGAGTGGTGGGTGAGGGTGGGTTAACCCCTTAATGACTGTAGCGGTTAATAACCGCTATGGTGATTAAGGGGTTAGGGGACATTACTTTGGATGTTTTCATTCTTCTGTCTGTTTTGCAGCAGCGGAGGGGGCATGGGCAGGATGAAGAGGAGGATGGCCTTCATCGTGGCAACCGGTAATGGGTGAGTGCTATATGTATTTAATGTATTTATTGTTGTTTATGTATTTTAAATAAACAGGGGGTGTATGTTGCTTATTGCAATGTTTATTGGGGGCAATTGTCCCCAATAAACATGCTATTCTGCCTTAACCCTTCATTGCCTTAGCAGCTATACGCTATGGTAATGAAGCAGCATTTCTGTATTTTAATAATATTGTGCGGGAGCAGGGGTCCCCTGAGCTGAACCGCATTGATTTGTGGCTCAGAGACCCCCTACTCACAGTACACTATTATTAAAAATACATTCATGCTGCTTCGTTACCGTTGCAGATATCCGCAAAGGTAAGGAACGAGTGTTTATTGATATGGGTGTTTTACTGATAGTGTAGATGTGCAGAGGGTCTCCGGAGCTGAACCGCTTTGGTTTTAGGTCCGGGGACCCCCTGCTTCCCGAGATACAGACCCTTTTACGGGGTGCCGGTATCCCTCTGCTTTGTTTACATTCCGCGGTCACGTGATCGGGACCTTTAAATGCAGAGGGATACCGGCACCTCATAAAGGGGCCTGTATCTCGGGAAGCAGGGGGTCCCCGGACCTGAAACCAATGCGGTTCAGCTCCAGAGACCCCCTGCACATGTCCACTAGGAGCAAAAATGTATTTTAAATAATTTTTAATGTGACGATGTTTGCGCAGAGAGAGCAGCGGATCTCTCTCTGCTGCAAACACATCTTGGCAGGGGACGGCTTCTCGGCAGTTTCTCGCCAGGCAGCCGTCTCGCCACCGATTAATAGCCATTTTATCAAATGGTGGTGGTGCATTCATTCGCCAGGGATTCGGCCCTTGCTGCATATAGCGAGGTTAACAAGCCAAAAACCTGGCGAATTGAAACCCTGGCAAATGCAATTTTTCGGACCTTTATGCATAGGCCCCTAAGACTGAATATCAAATAAAACGCTGCATGCTAAACAGAGCTCAATAAAAGAATATATATATGATCAATATTACATCTGTTATCCTTCTATATACCCCAGCATACACTAGTGAAGGTTTTGATTGCATACAATTGGGACCTATCTTGGATTATCATTCCCTCCATCTGTGATGGCTGATTATCCTTAAATGTTTTATTTAACAAAGGTCCATGTTGGACTGGAGACAGAGTTTTCAAAAAAAAATTCTCTTTCAGATAATTACCTACTGTGCCAGCTGCTGCGGTGGACAATGGAGCTTCCTCAACAATCTCCCTCTACTTCATGGCCCACCTGTAGACTCCACCCTTCAGGGAACCACCGGTCTTCTCCAGACAGCACATGCCAAGATTGGGGCCCAACAGAAGGATACAGGAACACAAGGCCTACAGTGTCCCTTGCAGGCCCCATGCATCAAGCCCCGGGTCAGAGATGGCCTAAAGTTGAGGCTGTCTCCTCGTGTAAACACACACATACCAAAGGACCACCCGGTTGGTCTCCATCCTCCTTGCTCTTCCTGCTCCCTCCCTGCGAGCTCCCTTTCCCTCCAGACCCATTGCCCTCCTTTCATGCAGCTCAGTTGGAGACTAAGCACAGGCCTCAGTACTGAGTCCTGAGAGAGGATGTAACTATGAGTCACAAGCCAAGTTTGGTTCAGGATGCAGTAAACGTAGTTGGGGTCATCGCCCATGATCAGGGAAGGAAGAAGGCTAGCAAAAAGGCTAGCAAAATCCAAATCCAGGAAAATGATAATGGCAGGCAGAGGGAAGGCAAAGTCCAGGGCGGTGCGAGGTGGAATATAATCAGGATACAAATGGGAATACAAAGGGATCAGACACCTTACTCAGGCACTGGCCGGTTGTAAATGGATGCTTGATAATGGCCTAGACAAGATGAAGCCAATTATCATTACTCATCTTAGTTCAGGGAGACTATGAGCACTGTTTTGGCATATTGGTTGACACTAAGAGAAAATAGGATGAAACCATCTCACGGATGTGACTGTGCCAAAGGGGAATGGCCACATAGACGGGTCGTGACACCCTCCCCACTCCTTTTTTTTCTCCCCTCCCTTTTTTTTCTCCCACCCCCCATTTTCTCTTCTTCCCCCATCCCACAATTTCCTTCCCCATTCCCCAATTTCCTTTTCTCCTCTTCCTCCTCCCTTCCCCTTTTTTCCTCCCTCCCTCTTTTTCTCCTCTCCCAATTTCTCTCACTTTTTATCCCTATACCTCTCATCTTTTCATTCGTCACCCCTTTTTTTTTTCCGTCACCCCTTTTTTTCCCCTCCTCCCTCCCATTTATAAACCTGCGATTTCTGGGACACAAAGGCTTTTGCTGATAGGGTTCACTACCAGCACTAGCTAAAGCCCTAGCGAGCTACATATGGGAATGTATCTACTAAAGTTTTCTTTAAAAAAATCGATGCCAACAACTTGCTAATGGCAAGTAGTAACCACAAAAAATCATGGGTTACTAATATTCCCAGAGGTCAATTCATTAGAATTAAACGAAATTGTAGCGGGGAACATGATTTTGAGGAGCAATTTAAGTTGTTGTTTGACAAATTCCTTGAAAGAGGATATTCGAGTGCCAGCTTGTCTAAAGATCTTGATATAGTACGCTGTATGGATAGACAAACAATGTTAGTCCCTAAAATTAAGGAACAGATAAGTAACCAGAGTAGTAGGTTAGAGGTACCTTTTATTACAACTTTTAACTCAGTTAATAAGAAAATCGAAAAAATCATTCAGAAACATTGGGCAATTCTATGTAATGACCCAGTTTTAGGTGACCGTCTTTCGGATGTCCCCAAATTTATATATAGGAGGGCAAAAAATCTGAAAAACTCATTGGCCCCTAGTGATGTGGGTAATGTTCGTGGTAAATCTGCCCCAATCACTTGGATTGGTGACAGACCAATTGGTAACTTTCAGTGTGGGAGGTGTTCAATATGTAAGCACCTACACCTTGAGAGGAAAACATTCAAATCTTTCGGTACTGGTGAAAGCTTCGCCGTCGATTCCTTTATTAATTGCAATTCAACTCATGTGGTTTATTTGGTTAACTGTGAGTGCGGCCTTCAATATATAGGCCGCACAAAAAGATGCTTAAAGATTCGAATACAGGAACATATTAGGAATATCAAAATTGGCTATGAAAAACATAGCCTCTCCTGCCACTATGCATTATATCATAACAAATACCCTTCCAAACTAATGTTTAAGGGCATTAAAGTGGTTCCTAAAGAAAGGAGGGGAGACGATAGAATCAAAAGCCTTTCCTATCAAGAAATCTTTTGGATTTACCAAATGAGTTCGTTGACCCCTAAGGGGTTAAACGAAGATATAGATATTTGGTCCCTGTATTAGTCTTTAAGCAACCATTTATATATATATATATATATGTCTGCCTTTATTCCACACCTGTATGGCTCTAATTATGGCTTCTCTCTTTCAGAATTCTGACGCCCTAATATTATATATTTGTATTGTTTTTATTGTATTTTGTACTTAGCATATGTTCTGTTACTTTTAATTAACACTGTATTTGCAGAACCTTAATGAGCAATTAGGTGCATCTCCACGGATTGGTGCAGCTATATGACACCTTATTTTGGATTGGGGGTTGTTTGGTATATAAGTATGTACACTCCCCCCAACTGCTTGTATTCCCTGAAGAAGTAACTGTGTGTTACGAAACGCGTTGGAATGTGTTATTGCTCATTTTTAATACCCATTTGTGGCCAAGATTATTCTTAGTTTACTTCCCCCTGTCCCCTGTGACATCCTTTCCCATTGTATACACTGTGTGCCGCCCCGTGTGCTGTATGCTACAGCGGACACTTACCTGTGTACTGCAGGAGAAGAGACGTCCGTGACGTCATCGGCAGGCGCCCCACAAGGTGAAGCGGCGTGCTGTCGGCGTCTGGTAGTAGTGGCACTGACGGAGGCTGCTGTACTCTGCTACGGGACTGTTGTGCGGGACTATACACTGTGGACTTACCTCCTTACTATCCTGAGATGGAGTGAGTGTAATCTACAAACCCAGAGGACCCCCCTGCTTGGATAAATGATCGCTGGTCCCCTGCTTCCTCCTCGATCTCGGGTGAAGAGTGACGTTTCCAGCTGTCCCTCTGTGTGGTAACCCCACTGATCCATTGCTTGATTGTTTTTACTTTGATGTACGCAGAACTTATTATCCTTTAGTAAAATTCACTTTTTTAATTGTGCTTCACTATGTGCGTTGTGCGCCTTGTTTTCTTGTTTTTCCTCCAGTTCTAGGGGTGTCGAGCCACCCCCCAAGAAAGGCTGCAGATGCAATATTAGTGTATCTACACCTATAAGGTCTATAACATTGTTTATTTCAGATTGTAATCACTGTGTGTGTCTCACTTTGTATTAGCTGCGCACTTTCACTTTTTATACAGATGGGGTACTTATGATGCCTAGGATGAAAGTGACAATGGTTACAGAATCCTGTTTATTTCAAGTTACACCTCAGCCGCAAAATACATAAAAAGATCAATTATGAGACTTTGGCATTTGAGACTGACTCTATTATGTGTAATGTATTCAAGTCTCCACCACTCTTCTCTTACAGTAAAGATAAAAACCTCCAAGATGATCTAATTAGGACTGATAGAGTGGTTACTGGTGAGTCGCAGATCTTTTTTTGGCAACAAGGAAATTTGGCAAATACTCATGCCGGGATTGCAATTATTGCAACTCAGTGATCAAAGGCAATTGTTTCTAGCACCCTATGCTTGGTAAACATTATAAGATCAAACATTTATTTGCATGCAATTTAGATCATGTAGTTTACTTGTTGTGGTGCCCTTGCTGAGAAAGCTACATGGACAAAACTATTAGACCCAAAAAGAAGATTATGTAACACAAATATGCAGTACAGCAAGCTCTTATGGATCCAAACAACGTATCCATTGTCCCGCAGTAGCAAAATATTGTTTACATGAGACACTATGTAAGTAAATTGAGATTCCAAGTTATTAATTGTGGACCATCGTTAAAGAGGAGGATGCACTATATTACTGAGGAAGGAATGCCAATGTATGTATGAGCTAGATTGAGATTCTTCAAAAGAGATGAAATAAATAAATAATTTCAGGGTCGTTTTGTAATCCAGAGCAAAAAAATCAAAGCGAAACAATCCTCAATGGTGAAAAATCTGCGTGAACAAGTGATTAAATAAGCATTGTGCTGATGGATTAAGTCTACAAAGGTACAAGTGAATAAAGTGAATTAAGATGAAAATACAAAATTGGTATACACCCAATGAAAAAAATGCAGTTTTCAAAAAGATGTTTCCCAACAGCCACAAAACCGAACAGCAGCAAATCCAAAGCGCAATCTTAACTCAAGGTCCATGTAAAAAATTAACATAGTGTATGTCACGGTAACTTATGACAATATATAATAAACACCACATATCTGGGTTGAACTGAACGAGGCTTAGATATAATAAAGTATATTTATTCCTTAAATAGGTGAACACAACAGATTATACAAATAACAGACAAAATATAGCACTTACTTAAAGGTTAGGACAAGAAAGCCATCAGGATACAGGATGGGCCATTTCTTCCATAATTCAGGTTCAGATGTGGACATCACGACAATGCATGAAGAACATGAAGACCATGCATGAAGACAATTGAGTAAAAACTGACTCTGACTTATATACCATTTCAGCTCTTTACTCTGAACCCTAGGCGCCGTGCTGGCTAGGGAAAATTTATTTGAAGTAGATTTTTCTTCCCCTGTAAGTGTGAAGTACAAAACACTCAGCTCCTTTGTTCCTGCCCCTAGTATAAACAATCAGGGCATTTAACTTTGATCACTTTTGATTACAGGGCTATGCTAAGTTTTTCAGGATGCCCTTCCTGCCCTATTAGCATAGCAGATGGGGTCTGAATTTTCAGAGCAGATCCACAATCCCATATACACTTTAATATTTTCACTTATTAATAAGTTCCGTTCTGGTGGGTCCAGTGGGTCGAAATCTGCCAGTTATTAAAACCTACAGTGACCCTACATATTGGCCAAATTACAACTCTCTGCGACCTCCAGAACCAGAGATACAAAAATGCACTTTAATAAATTTTTTAAAATACAGGATTCGTCCCTTTAAAAATGAATCTCTGCTTTTCACTCTTTCCCCATTGAAATCAACGGGGTCCGCTGCCATAGCGTTGAATGGCGGGCTCCGCCGTTGCCGTCAATGGGATTTCCCGCCATAGGCTTTCAATGGGGAAACGCCGCCATTGAAGCCTATGGCAAAAACACAAATCTTTACATTCGTCCACACTCCGTCTGGTTGGTCGGAGAGGGCTGGGAAGGGTCATGCATTAAAGCCAGAACCTGGGCTACATGCCACCCAAATCCCATCCCCCTGGTCATTCCAGAACCGGAGATATGGACTTACATTTTTCAGCATTTCACAATTAGTCGTTTTTACGCCACGCGGCTTTTCCCCATTGGAATCAATGGCCGGCGCCGCCATAGACAATGCATGGCGCACGCCGCCATTAGATTCAATGGGACCTCCGCTCCGCCATTGAAGTCAATGGCGCGACCCTCCTTCTCCACTCGACCCCTTACGGGGGTCTCTCATCCCTGGACCCGGTGTGGATCGTGTGTGGGGGTTCCTAGGAGCTAGGGGCAAAAAGAACTTTATTCCCAGGGGCCCTAGAACCTGAGATTCCCCCGCCAATTGTCTTTGAACTTGACCAAAGTGATTAAACTCTTTTCAAAGACATTGTATCTGCTTTTGCGGTCTGCGGTTTGGATGGCTGCCAACCTGTTCCTCGAGGCCAGCATTGAGGAGTCGCCATTGAAGTCAATGAGCCCATTGACTTACAATGGGAAACCGCCGCTCCTCCTCTCGGACGCCACTTGCTGGTTGTCGCTGGAAAACAGGTCCAAAACCGCTACTTCTGCCATTAGAACGCATGGAGTCTCAATGGCGACCTATGGACGGCTGCAAAATGGAGCCTGAAAAGGCGGGAAAAGGGAACAAAGGGCTATAATTACTAAATTAACATTAACCCCTTCCCTCCCGCATCAACCCTAGTGTATGTGTGAGTGCAAACACCAGGATGAGACATTACATTTATACAGGGGAATAAACATTTGGATACTGAAGCAAGGTAAAAAACACATTACTGGACCTCAGTCCAGTTAACCCCTTGCTTCCCAGGTGAGAGTAGAGGGTGGCCAAATGGGGGGTAACCCCTTTAATCCCGGGCCAAATCCTCTCTCTCATGACAGTGTAACACAGCTAAAAATATTTAATGAGATGATCAAAAAACCTATACTTTACTCACGTCATGTGGGCAAAATTGGGCGTTTTACCAACATATATGGACTCCAAAAGGTCTATGCGGCCCAGGTGATCGGGACATTTAAACTTGCAGGAGATATGAGCACCCCATACTGGGGCCTGTACCTCGCAAAGCAGGGGGCCCCTGATCTGAAAGTAATGCAGTTCAGCTCCAGAGACCCCCTGCTTCAACCCTATGTAAAAAAAATAAAAGTAGTTTCATTATCTTAGTGGCTAACCACTAAGGTAATGAAGGGGCTAAACAGAAGTACCCAGTTTGTTGCTGGTAGAGGGGGCGGGTGAAGGTTGTAGTTAACAAAGAAGCCCAAAGCTACATCCAATATGACAAAAATACACAGGGAAATACCTATATATCTCTTGAAAAAGGGTTATTTAGTTAAACCCTTTGGCCAAAGCATTATAAGCCTGCTAGCCACACCAAGGCATGACCATTAGCAGATTCTATCACTAACTGATTAAAATTCTTATTTACCTCTATAATTAGAGGAAGAATGATTGCATTGGATCTGTCACATCCAGCTGCATAACAAAAAGTGTATCCCTGCGCTTCTCCCTTAGGGATAGCAATCAATGGGGAATATATATATATGCAAATGTAAATGTGCAAAACAAAAAGTGAATCCCTGCGCTTCTCCCTTAGGGATAGCAATCACCCTAGAAGGGGTTTAAATATCAAAGCAACTGCACTAGGTTATATAAGCATATGCTTTGATATTTTAACCCTTTCTGGGCTTATTTCACAACACTAGTATGCATTTAGCGTAGGGACCTGCTATTGAGACTTACCTTGACGTGGTTAGCAGGCTTGGCATTATTTGATCAAAGGATGTATACCAAAAGTCTCCTTTTTTCTTATAGGTATTTACACCATATACTGTGTATATATATACATACAGTATATGGTGTAAATACCTATAAGAAAAAAGGAGACTTTTGGTATACATCCTTTGATCAAATAATGCCAAGCCTGCTAACCACGTCAAGGTAAGTCTCAATAGCAGGTCCCTACGCTAAATGCATACTAGTGTTGTGAAATAAGCCCAGAAAGGGTTAAAATATCAAAGCATATGCTTATATAACCTAGTGCAGTTGCTTTGATATTTAAACCCCTTCTAGGGTGATTGCTATCCCTAAGGGAGAAGCGCAGGGATTCACTTTTTGTTTTGCACATTTGTATGGCCAATTCCTTCACTAGCTGCATGCTCCTTATACGGAGAAGCGCAGTGATTATATTTGTTTTACATCCAGCTGCATGCAAGACCTGCTCACTTGGAAAGTGGGGAGGGGCGAGCATAAACCCTGGGAGGGAGGGGCCACTGACCTCTAAAACAGCTGAGACCAGCTGGACAAAGTTAATAATTATCTCACAGATACCCAGAAAGCTCTAAGGAACCCCCAAAATTACCACATTATATATAGATATATAAGTGTCAATGGAGTGCAAGTGGGCGTGGCTAAATGTATACAACAAAAAACAATACAACTACATCCAATATGACAAAATTACACAGTGAAATACCTATATAACGCTTGACATTAAGTGAAACCCTTTGGTCAAAGTGTTATAAGCCTGCTAGCCACACCAAGGCATGCCCATTAGCAGGCCCATTAGCAGGTCCTAACACAAACTGATTAAAATTCTTATTTACCTCTATAATTAGAGGAAGAATGATTGCATTGGATCTGTCACAATCAGTTGCATGCAATACCTGCTCACTTGGAAAGTGGGGAGGGGCAAGCTTAAACCCTGGGAGGGAGGGGCCACTGACCTCAAAAACAACTGAGACCAGCTGGACAAAGTTAATAAACACACAGATACCCTGCAAGCTCTAAGGAATCCCAAAAATAAAAAAAATAAAAAATGTTAGGACCTGCTAATGAGTACGTGACAGTGATATTATAGGCGCGAACACCTCAATAGTGAAAAAATAACAATATATATATGTATTAAAACAATAATAAGTAATAAAGTGAGTGAATAAGTGATATAATATAAATCTGAAATCCCAGCTCAAATCCTCCGGTGGGACCTGTCTTCACGGGTTCTAGAATGTAAGAATGATTCTCAAGAAATCCAGGGGGAGCATATGGGAGAGAAGAGAAACAACGACACAGGCAATATAAGTGTAGACGTAGGAACACACTGGGAGTTAATAGATAATGATCTTGGCTCTATGTCCAGCCTACTCAAAGGATAGAGGTGTTCAAAGGGCATAGAGGGAATAATTCCCACGATAAACAGATAAGCGCCTTCCCTCCGATATCCCTCCAAGGGGAAAATGAGAAGAACTACATAGCACAGATCAATAAAATAAATGGAAACTTTATAGTAAAATATAAAAACGCACTTACAATAGTGCCAGTAAAATAGGCATGTATCACTGAATAGTGAACCACAGAACCTCGTCAGGTCCCGCGAGACAGCAATCGTGACGTATAGTATATACTGTGGACATTAGTCCCTGGCGCTCCGGTATAAACACCAACCGAGTGACGTCACGATCACTGTCTCGAAGGACCTGAGGAGCAGCTCAGGAGAACTGGAAGGTAGCTGCGGGCGGATCTGTTGCAACACGGAGAATCTCGCGTTCCACGTTTAGAGGAGGCAGACTGCCACATAAAGCAGCAGGAAGGAGAGGATTCTTTATATCCTACATGCCTAAATCATCTGCTACTTTGTAAGTAGCTTTTTACTTTTGCACAGTAACGAATACAAAACGCACTTCACCATATTTTGTCTCCATTTTTATTTCAGAGACCTCACCAATGATTTCAATCATTGTTCCCAGTTTAAGATATGCTCAATTTTTTATTGTTTAGCAACATTTGCGCCTGTGTTTTCTTTCTTTTCTCCATATATTACTACTGTGTATATTGTAACACTGCGGCAGCATTTGTTGTTACATTTTATTGTTTTATTGTGTTAATTTGCGCACTTAGTATTTTTATAGTATATATATATATATATATATATATATATATATATATATATATACATATATATATATATATATATATATATTATATGGTAATTTTAGGGGTTCCTTAGAGCTTGCTGGGTATCTGTGTGTTTGTGAAGGTTGTAGATGACCAGGGTGGGTAGTTAGGCCTCTCGGCAGGGTTGCAGGAGGGGGGTTAATCCCTTAATTATTACGGTTACTACTGCTAAAGTAACTAAGGGGTTAACCCCTCCTGCTAACCACCTGGGAGGCCTAACCACCCATACCGGGGCAACGACACCCTTCACCCACCCTCACTATCCCCAAACCACCACACAGGAATGGGAAAAAGTCCTAGTAGCCAAATATGGCTAATAGCGCTTTTGCCCATTCAACTATACAGTAAGCAAAGGGTCGTGAATGGCGGTGCAGCTGTCTTGGAAAGAAATTGTGACCAGTAATTGGAAAAAATCTCTAGGTACAAAAGTTTATTGGCACATAAGAAAACAGCAAAAAAAGCCCTCTTACGCGTTTCGCGTGGTCTCCCATGCTTTATCAATCAAGGGTCATTACATGTGGCACTATTGATCACGGTTGATGTGGACTATGGAGGTCTAGGTTCATTATGCTGTTTGGTTGGTGAAGAGAACAATGATTTAAAGGCTACAAATTGTATGTTCATTACATGGACATTCCCTGTGAGCATTACTAGGGGTGCTTTCCTCTAATTCTTCAAATATACAGTAAAATAAAATACAAATTACATAAAAAAAATGTTTTACTTACCCCTGCTAGGATGAAGGCCGTCCTCCTCTTCGTCTTCATCATCATTGAAGAAAGGGCAAATCCTCAACCATTAAAACACCAGTAACCCCTTAAGGACCTTAGCGATTACTACCAGTTGCTGGTGTTTTAATGGGATTGATGAAAGGTGTACTGTAGTTGCTCTGGGGTGGGAGGTCAGATAGAACGCATATCATGCAGCCAGGGTTGCCACCACTCCAGGTTTGACCCGAAGACTACGAGTTTCAGCTACGAATCTCCGGGGTACGGATTTACCTGAGATCTCCGAACAGCGACAGCATCATCAGCGGCATCGGCATCTCCCCTGCAGGGTTCCATCAACGTGGCTCCACGATGTCAAATGACACTGCGTTGCCATGACAACAGAACATTACGTGGCGTCACATTGCCATTACAACGGGACATAACGTGATGCCTCGCCACCATAAGGTGTCCCGTTGTCATAGCAACTTGACACTGCATTGTGCCACAATGTCACGTGGTGCCATTTGATGTCTCGGAGCCATGTTGACTGGTCCTTGCAGGAGGAGATTGTGGGAGATGGCGCTGCAGGAGAAGGTAAGATAAAAAAAATATATAAATAAAATAAATAAATTAAAAAAAATGTAATTTAATTCGAAAAAGCCTCCAGGTTAGCCTTTAATAGAAGGTGACAACCCTGCATACAGCAAGAGGATTTCCTTTCACATCGTAAACAGAAAATACCTTCAGGCCTATTCGCGTTGCAACACTTAGTACATATGGCCCTACATGCATCTAAAGTATCTCATCTAGACACGGCTGTTGTGTAAATGGCACTTTATTTTTGTGACTGAGCTATCAGATCTCTCAAAGGCCACACAGCAGTTCTAATTCCAATATATTTCTTATCACAAAGTATTTTACTCCCAACATAATGTCGCCTTTGTGTAAAAGCAATTTTTCTCCAGCGGGAGCATGGACTTGGATATCAGAAAGACTGAATTCACCTTTGATATAATGTCAGCAAAACTTGAATGCTGTAATTTTAAACAATTTTCTCAAATCTCTCATCCACTCTTGTGTAGTCTCTGTCATGCCGTTCTGCTCTTTCTTTTGCAAGATCACTGTTGCAAGTTAATGTACTATGAAAGACAGTAGGTTACTGTGAGTGCTTGGCTTTTTTTCCTCCCTTTGCTATTTACACCCTGGCAACTTCAAAGGCTCAGTCATCCTGTTTCCATCTTCCCGTGGGTTTGTATGGCCAGACTCAACTGCATAGTTCAAAAGTGCAACCTTATGAGACTGGCGACAGCTACTGTACCCCTGCAGTGCTGTATCACAGCAGACTTAGTGACAAGATCTGTGGTACTAGGGCAGTGTGCAACTAACTTCCTCTCTCTTCCTTTCTGAGTCATTATTCCACAGGGAAGATAAAACTCGTATCCGTTTTATACCAAACTAAGGTATCCCTATGTTTTTTTCCATTCTTTTTATACAAATATGTAATCTTCTCCAATCTGCCCTTGTGCACTGCCTGTCAGTTCATGTGGCTGTCAGCACTGTGTTTGTTTTAGCATGTAACAAGATCCTGTTTAAAAAAAATCAGTGATGCAAAATGTAGATAACATATGAATTTCGACTTTTTTTGCATGAAAGCTTTAAATGGCTGGTTTATTTTTTTTCTACTGGAGGGAGAATCCCTTGTACAGAAACTATTTTACTAAACTTCTGCTTGCTTGTTTTTTAAACCATGGAATGTATTTTAATTAAATTCCACTTTTTGATAACAAATACTTTTTTGGGGCAATAATATTCCATGGTACTTTTGGGTCAAAATAAAAATGTTCAGTAGCTTTATTAGTCCAGTTGCAAACAGGAAAACCAAGTGAACACAGCTACAGATTTAACATATAATATATTAATTATAAGTGAACAACAGTATGTGTCTTTCACTAAATACAGTCTACTTAGACTGCGCTTATAGTGCCGGCGATGTGACGGCGCCGTGGCAAAACAAATGAATTGTCGCCGTTGCATGCACTTATAGTGCATGCGACGGCGACAAAGCAACGGAGCAACAGTGCTACCAGAAATCTGGTAGTCACTGTAGCCAGCGACATCGCCCCAAACCGAATTACAACTCTTGCAAATGGCGACGACTACGGGTGACGTCATTGGTCGCGTCGCCGGCACTATAAGCGTGGCCTCAGACTACACACAAAAGGTGCAAGCTGTGCTGTGTCAAGATATCACCAAGTACCTACAGCATATATTGCATGCGTATATATGTGTGTGTATATGTGTATATCCCTTCTAATATTTCAGACTACAGACCATGTACCAAGTAGAATGTTTAACACATTTGTATGTCTTATGCAAAAGAACTACATTTAACAAGTTTCTGTTCTACAGCGTTATGTGTACAGGTACATTACATGTTTATATGAGCAACATGATATAAGAAAGCCATACTAAAAATACATCATAAAATATTGTGAGCACATAGAATTATATTGTAAGGTTCTGCAAATAAAATATATGTTAATGTTAAATGCTCTCTAGGGCACTTTCCTCCTATAGTATGTCATGTTGAATTAGATAATGCATTTCCACCTCAATTAATAAAATAAATATTTTATTCTACAGTGCTATGCAGTGGCAGTCTTCCATTGACATCCATTTACATCCTCAATCCACCTTGCAAAAGGTTGCTCCTGATATTAATCTTCTCAAAAAAATCTCTGATTCTATCTTCAAAAAGTCATTATTTACAGATGCAGCCACCAGTATTAGATCACTTGCCTTGGAAAATCTGGGGCAATCTCACAGTAAATGCCTCAACATTTCTAAGAGATTCCTAATGACCCATCGGATTAACACAGCGTGGGGTCCCTGTAGTCCCATTCGAACTTCCCCTGTTGGCGCTTGCGCGGGAGAGCTCTGTGCCAATTGCTGCCAGGGAACGCGAGGTGCCCCAAAGCCTTTCCCCTGAGGAAGTGTCCCTGCCCTCTTCGGAAGTCGATGCCAGCAGCCGAATGTGTGCGGAGTGTCACCTGACTGCCATCCGCTCCAGAAGTCCTGCGGATCACCTACCTGGGGAGCAGATCAGCGGAGTCCGGATCCCGAGATGTCCCCTAGACAGGCCATGGTGCGACCAGAGCTCGGAGGAGTCCCACACCAGTGGAGGATTCCTACGAGAAGAAGGACATGCCCGTGGTGATTCCGGAAGGACCTGTGGATGTCCCCAACCATTGGATCAGTGAGGTGCCATCTTCTTACTTCCTCCATTCTCCTACTGCAGCCTACGCCAATGAGGTACTGGGCGGTGCCTTGTTCGGCATGAGGAGGAACGATGACACACTTCTGGCGGCGCCGAATGCTGCGCAACTTCTGGTGCGGGCCCAGCACCAACCTCCAAATCTCGCAAGAGTGGCTTCCCCAGATGACATCACTATCATGGTGCCTGATAAAGCTCAGGGAAGCTGCATGGAGCCAGCTCTCGTAAGTACTGGACTATCCCTTGCCGACACCAAAAAGTACTTGGCCCAACCAAGAGGAAGGGGTCGCAGTACTCCTCCGGCCACTGACTCTATTCCCGTGACCATGCCAGTGGGCCGTGGTAGGCCCAAACCACCGGGACTTGCCCAGGACACTTTTAGGCCCCGCTCACCAGTCTCTACCACCAGTGTCCCTTCTAAGGCCACCTCTGTTCAGGACATTGCTCTGGTGCCCATACCATCAGCCTGTGCTGCTGATGCTCATTATGCCTCTGCTGATTTTACAACTGCCTTTTTAAGACGTAAAAGCTTTAGTGTAGCACCTACTTTCTCTACTGACCTCAGATACTGGGACTTTGGGGAGTTTCAGGGATGGTCAGGTGTGGGAGATACCGGCCTCTTGCAAGATACCTGTGGCTAAATCCCCTGGTTCATTCTCATCCTTTAGAGGGTCCTCTCTTTCCGTAAGATTCAGAATGTCTGGAGTGTCATCCCAGATGGACACTAGGTCCTGTTGCCCTAAGCAGTTAGATAACCCCGAGAAATCCCTTAAATGGTGGGATCCTATGTTTCAAGGCTACGCTGCTAGCATGGATAGGACCAGGTTCCTGTTAGTTGATGGACCTATGGTAGACCATTGGTGGGAGAAAGGAAAATTCTACCCCGAGGATACCGCTGAAGCTCTACATAAGAGGGTAGACGAAATTAGGTTGGGGGTAGTAACGCCCCAAAGGACCAGCTATCCTATACCAAGAGGTGGCCCCTAAGGAGCCTCAGTTTGGGGTTCTTGCCGGGCCAGGGCGGTGGCAGGAAACTATAAAAATGAAGTCGGGCTGACAGAGCCATAGTCCTATGTGTGCGAATATCCATATGTGCCTGAGCCAATTATGCAGGAGATTGAGGACAACAGGTTCAATTGGCTAAAACTAGCCGTGTTAGAATATCTAAGGTCCAAAACTAGCCAACAGCAGTTTATTACTGAATCCAAGGTCTGCTATTATGAGAGAGGGGGTCGTGGGCAGGAGTATCTTTAAAGATCGTATAGAACTCCGCCAAGAGAGTAGTCCCCCGAAAATATACTTTGTTTGGACCAAAGATTTTGACAACCAATCATATTGGGGATTTAGTTCCCACACTCTGATTGGCTGAAATACCATGTGACACCGGCCATCTTGGATTTAGTGATGTCATGTAAAAGGGAAATGAAGCACAGCTGATTGGCTGGCTTCATCCCCTTTAAATGACGTAATTAAAAAAACAAACATGTTTTTAACAGCCGATCAGATGGCTGTTGAACCATTTCCCGCTCAATGTGACGTTTTATGCCATATTTAAGGCCTTTTCGGAGGGCAGATTCTATCACCGCGTGTACTCGCCATTTCTGCAAATGTTATCACTGGTATTCGGGCCTTTCTGCATACTGTGATAGCAACACTGCCAAAAACGGCGATTTAAAAATCCTGGTGATGTTGTTTTTTGGCCTTTACTGCATGAGACCCTTAAGAAGAAAAGTGCACTCATCCATTTCATGTAACATTTCCCCTGCCGTTCTTTTCTTCATGGTGTAGATTGTAGAAGGCTACATGCTACTTTTCAAATAGGGGAAAGCCTGGCACATTACCAGCACAACTAGTAACTGTACAATTTTGTAACTAAGATCATTATTTTGGAGCTATGGGCCTCATTGTTATCCCTCTGTGTTATACTGTTGCTCTATCAGAGTGATCTGCTCCTATGACACTATGACACTATGAAAATACATTTGATTGACATGAAAATAATATTTAAATGATTTAACACATGTTGTTATGCACTCATCTTACCTACGATCTAAAGTTTGATATGCCAGAGGTATAGAACATGATATATTCTGTTCCCTGCATCGATTAATTGAGAAAATGCCGCTGTTAGAAGCACAACCTTCATTTTCGTTAAAGAATTACAATTCTCGTGAAGTTATATCTTTCAGGGCTGTGAAACTTTAGTATTTAGGATAGCCACAATATATACAATATTTTCCCATGATATGTTTAATTCAATATTTTTTTGTTAGCAAAAACATATTGCATTGTAACATTTTTGTTTGCAAAGTTGCATTAAATACTGCATTACAAAGGGTTTCTTGCCTCTGGTAATGTGCATATTTTTGTCACATTGGATGTAGCATTGGGTATTTTTTGTCTTCTGTTGTATACAATTGGCCACGCTCAGAAGCACTCCTTTTGACATAAATATACGATGTGGTGCGTTCTGAGGTTGGAGCTTGCAGGGATTGTGTGTTCATTAATTTTAATTTTCAACTAATATCAGTTGTTTGGAGGCTAGCGGCCCCTCATCCCTGGGTTTAAGATCACCCCTCCGCACTTTTTAAGTAGCAGGTTGTTCTCACTCCACTGCAGAGGTAAATGATCATTTTCACAGCTAGTGTTAGCACCTGCATACTGGTCATGCCGTAACGTGGCTGCAGGCTTATAACAAAAGGTTTAAATAAATGACCCTTACTCATGAGAATACTAATATTGAAGTATTTTACTATGTATTTTGTCCCATTGTATGTAGCATTGGGTATTTTTTGTCTTTTGTTGTATACAATTGGCTATGCTCAGTAGCACTCCTTTTGAGTGAGGGGTAACTGCTCCGCTGCTCAGCTGGTCGGCAGAGTGCCGCGCGATCAGGTAGTTTGTTGGGGTGGCCATTTTGTGGCAAGGCGTGCATACGCAGTGTCGGCAGAGCGGCGGCCATTTTGTAATGGCTCCGCACCGACTGAAACGGGACTACCAGTCCCAGAATCTTCCGGGAGAGGGTTGATCACATGGGCTGAGTCAGCCAATGAAAAGTATGCAGCCTGGAGGAGCAGGATATCCTCCGTGGGCGGAGAGCCTGCAAATCAGTCTGTATGGAGGCAGCAAGGGAAGAGGTAGTGTCCAGAGAGCTGGTAAGCCCCATGACTAGGCCAGACTTCCCCACAGGCCCCAGTTAGGCCCTGAGCCAGATTATAGTTCAGTATTGTAGGGAAGGCCCCAGATAGGGACCCTTCACCTTAGAACTACAGCCGCACTACTGCGCCGGTGGACGGACATCCATGCGGCGACCTGCGGCCTTGGATAACAGCTGTGGCAGCAGAGAAGAGGAATCGTCCAGCTGGAGGCTTCACCGTGGACCACAACCTGGATAAGATGTGAGGGGAGTTGTGTTGGAGGCCCCGCTGCATGGGACCTGATCCATAGTCCTCCTCTCATTATTCCCTGGTCAGGCAAGGGACCAGGAAGGAACCACCGTGCACCGACAGATCACAGAGGGGTAGAGCTACCTAACACATTGGTGGGACTGCTTGTGTGGACACCGGGGATTTAGGTGCCCACGGTACCTTCAGTACTTTGGGGGAACCACTCAGGGTATTGCACTGTTGCATTGTATTCTTGCTGCTTTGTACTGTATGTGTGTGTGTTACAATATTGTGTATAGTAAAGATGAGTTATATATATCTGGTGTGATATTCTTATTACTGGTCATATTGGTTCCTATGAGGAGTCATCCCGCCAACGCAGGATATCCAGATATGGATAATAGCTCATTTGCCCATTATATAAGCAAACATTAGCCCGTCAGCATAAATAAAGTAAATAAAACTTTCTACTTACCCCTGCCATCATGAAGGGCATCCTCATCAGCATACTGCAGGTCCACGTCCTCCATTGCCAGAAATAAATCATACAATCTAATGGCCTCTAACCCCATAATCACTGTAGCGGTTAATAACCGCTATAGTAATTAAGGGGTTAACTCCTGTCCCCCACTACCCACCGATGAGGCCTAACCACCCACCCTGGACCCACAGATTGGCACAGTGGTATATCATACCATATAATATGGGCATGATAGGCCACTATATCACTCAATGGTCAACCTAATAAAAATAATTAAGGCCAAAAATACACAATAATCACATAAATACACCAGCATCTAAACACCCCATCAATAAAAGAACTAAATAGCCTAATAGAACATATCAAAAATAACTATATATAGTATCACCAAAATAGCAACGTTATTACAATTATGTTATTCCAAAACAATACTATTAAATAAACAACTATCCAAGCAAAGTATTAAACAAATAAAACCACTAGCAAACAAAACAAATAATTAATTTACAACACTAGCCAACAAATCAATTAATGAATTTAAACCAGTAGCCAACTGTGGCAGGACGGCCTGTAGCCGAGGTCAGGGAACAGTCCACACGTATAGTTTCAGGATAATGAAAACGTTCAGTGGCTTTATTTCTCCACAGCATAACATAACATGTGGGTACACTGTCCCTTTAAACAAAAACAAATCCTGCTCCACATTGGGAGAACTGACTAACACTCCAGGCCTAACTAGCAGGCTGGCTGGCTGGCTAAACCATTACCAAACCGTAAGTGTATTTTAAGCAATCAGAAAAACAAATGAACAAGTCTTACTTTGGTTGAAGTAGTTAGTTTGGTGAATCCGTCTGGCTAGCAGCTCACATAGCAGCGTGCTCTGGTCTAAGGCAGCCAGCTACTGCCAGTAACAAGATGCTTTTCTACCTTGCTGGTTATCAGGTATCAGCTTACCTCCTGATTACCTAGCTTCCTCCTGAGTTAACCTTCTGAGTGCTGGATGAAGCACTCAGACATATGTTTCCCAGGCATAACTGATAGGGGTTGACTTCACCCTGTCACATACCTCCCCTGTTTGTGTGTGGCTAGGGTCCCACACGGCTGAAGCCCGGCCCTCCACTCCTTCTCTTGACAAAAAATCAGCATTTCCATGGTCCTTTCCAGGTCTATGCGTATATCAAAAGAGAAGGGTTGGAGGGCCATATACCACCTGGTCAACCTTGAGTTTGTGTCCTTCATGGTGTTTAACCATTTCAAGGGAGCATGGTCAGTGACCAGGGTGAAGTGTACTCCGGCGACATAATGTCTCAAGGCCTCAATTGCCCATTTTACAGCGAGGCACTCCTTCTCAATGACGGAATACCTCACTTCCCTTGGAACAGCTTCCGGCTAATGAACAGTATGGGGTGTTCAACACCATCAAATTGCTGGGACAGCACTGCTCCCAGTCCTACCTCTGAGGCATCCGTCTGGATGATGAAGGGCTCTTTAAAATCTGGGCTCCGAAGAGCGGGGCCCTCTGACAGGCACTTTTTTAGTATGTCAAAGGCGTCTTGGCACTCCCAAGACCATTTAACTTGGGTCGGGGCACTCTTTTTTGTCAGATCTGTTAGGGGATAAACCGCCTGTAATACCCTGCTAACCCCAAAAGGGAGCGGACCTGTGTCTTTGTCTGTGGGGTAGGGACTTCCTTTAGGGCGGCCACCTTGCTAGCTAGTGGCCTTACTATCCCTCCCCCAATGGCATAGCCCAAGTATTATGTAGTGGATTTACCCAGGGCACATTTTTTTGGATTTGCAGTGAGCCCTGCTTCTCTTAAGGACGTTAGGACTGCCCTTAACCTTTTTATATGAGACTGCCAGTGTCTGCTATAGATGACAATGTCATCCAAGTAGGCTGCGGCATATTTCCTATGGGGTCGTAGTACCTTGTACATTAACCTTTGGAATGTGGCTGGAGTCCCATGTAACCCAAATGGCATAGTAACAAATTGGTATAAACCGAGAGGGGTGGTGAAGGCAGTTTTGCATTTGGATTCTTCCGCTAGAGGTATCTGCCAATATCCTTTCGTGAGATCTAGGGTGGAGATATACTCTGCTTTACCAAGAGAGTCAAGCAATTCATCCACCCTAGGCATTGGGAATGCATCGAATCTGGATACAGCATTTACCTTTCGCAGATCCACGCAAAACCTCACCTTCCCATCTGGTTTAGGGACCAACACTATAGGACTACACCATTCGCTGTGGGACTCCTCGATCACGCCCAATTCCAACATGTCTATTATCTCCCTCTCTACCAGGTCTTTTTGGCCCTCTTGCAATCTATAGGGACGGACCGTACTTTTACGCCAGGTTCTGTCTCAATCCTATGGGACACTAAATCAGTCTGCCCTGGCAGCTCAGAAAAAACATCTGGGAACTGGTCACATAATTCTAGTAGGTCTGACCTTTGTTCCGTTGTGAACTGCCCTCCCATGGGAACCTGATGGTCATTGTACGTACTACCCTTTGGAGGCTGTGGACCCAAATCCGTCTCTCCTTCCCGAGGGTGGATGAACAGCGATCTCATCGTTTTCCAGGGTTTCAGGAGGTTTACGTGGTAGATTTGGAGAATCTTGGAAAGAACTTGGAAAGGACCCTGTCACTTCGCAAGGAGTTTACTCTCTGATGTCTGTAGTTGTAGCATCACTTAGTCCCCAGGTTGGAAGACCCTCAAGCGGGCATTTTGGTTGTACTGCCTCTCTTGACGTTCTTGAGCAGATTTGAGGTTTTCCTTAGCAAACTGGCCTATCATGTCTAGGCGGTTTCTAAGGTCTATGGCATACTGAAGGGTATTCTTGGAGGGGGAGGGCTCCTCCTCCCAGGATTCCTTCAGTAGGTCGAGAATATCCTGAGGATGGCGTCCATATAGGAGCTCAAACGGGGAGAAGCCTGTGGACACTTGGGGAACTTCTCGTACCGCAAACAACAGGAAGGGGAGAAGTTCATCCCAAGCTCGCTTTTCAGTGTCCACAAACTTCCTAAGCATGGTTTTTAAAGTACGGTTAAACCTCTCTACCAATCCATCAGTCTGAGGATGGTAGAGGGAGGTCCGGACGGATTTTACCTCCAATAACTTCAGGACATCCTGCATTAACTTTGCCATGAAATTTGTTCCCTGGTCAGTTAACATTAATTGGGGAAGTCCTACCCTAGAGAACAGTTCTAACAGCCTGTGAGCAACCTGTTTAGCAGTGGCTGATCTCAGAGGGAAAGCCTCAGGATATCTGGTGGCATAATATACAACAACGAGTATAAATTTATGTCCCTTCATAGAGGGTTCTAAAGGTCCGACCAGATCTACCCCAATTCTCTCGAATGGGACGGCTACCAAGGGCAGAGGGACCAAGGGAGCCGGCTTCTGTCCTTTTTGGCTAGTTAACTGGCATTCAGGACATGTCTCACATAGTTTCATGATGTCACCATGTATGCCTGGCCAGTAAAACCGGGACGAGATGCGGTCCGTGGTCTTATCTCTGCCCAAATGACCACCCCATGGGAGAGTATGGGCTAGGGTGAACACTGTTTTAATCAACCCTTTAGGGACTAGCATCTGTCGAATAACCTCCCCTGTTTGTTTAACCTTATTTACACGATATAGGATGTCATTCAATAGTTCAAAATGTGGAAACACTGTTACACCTTGATCATCCGTTATCTTATTGTTGACCCGTACCACTTTCTCATATTGTCTAGCCAGAGCTGGGTCTTCCCTCTGCCTCTGACGGAAGTCAGGAAGATCCAGGTCTGGCAAAATTCCTGTATCTATCTGTTCCCCACCCTGGTCATCTCCGGCCATGACCTGCAGTCCTTTGGGCTGACTAATGTTACCAAGAGTCCCAGCCTTTCTTAACCAGTTCTCTTTTTCCGCACGTCTCTGTTTACGTGTCTTTGGGACATGGTGAATATGGGGAAAAATCTCTGGGGAAAAGGGAAACAAGTCTCCGGGCTTCTCCGGTACCAGAGAAGTAGGCTCTGTAGGAGTAGGGGCCAACAATGTTTCAAAGTAGGGCCAGTCTCGGCCAAGTAGAACAGGAGCAGGTAGCCAGGGGGCTAGCATCTTGATCCTTGAAATAGTGCCATTTCTTTGTAGCCGCTCTTATTTCCCGACATTTTAGTTTACCCCATGTTATACTGTGTTTTTGTACAAACAAATTCAAAACATTGGTCAACGTCTGTGTTCTACATCTTCAAAATAACCCGGCGGGGGGGGGGGGGGGGAGAATAGGGGAGGGAGGGATGGGGGGGAGAGAAGGCAAGGGCATAGCTGGTCCATCAGTTTCACAGTTATTCATACCTGGTACAGATTATTTGTCGTATCTATTGGGCTATGATTAGGTATATGGGGTTGCAGTACATTGGGGGACATTCGTTTTCCGTGTTTTAAATACACCTTGGGAGGGGGGAGGGGACAAGGGGGGGATCGGAGGAGGGGGGGGCAGGGGGAGGGAGGGGGAGGGGAGACGAGGGCAGGAGGGGGGGGAGGGTGAGGGAGGGGGGGTTAAAGGGGGGGTTGGGGGGGGGGTAGGAGGGTGGGTGGAGATAGTGCCATTTCTTTGTAACCATTCTTATTTCCGGACTTTTTACACCATGTTAAACTGTGTTTTTGTACAAACAAATTCAAAACATTGGTCAACGTCTGTGTTCTACATCTTCAAAACAACCCGGCGGGGGGGGGGGGGGGGGGAGAATAGGGGAGGGAGGGATGGGGGGGGAGAAAAGGCAAGGGCATAGCTGGTCCATCAGTTTCACAGTTATTCGCACCTGGTACAGATTATTTGTCGTATCTATCGGGCTATGATTAGGTATATGGGGTTGCAGTACAGTGGGGGACATTCGTTTTCCGTTTTTTAAATACACCTTGGGAGGGGGGGGGGACAGAGGGGGGGGAGCGGAGGGGGGGGACGACAAGGGGGGGAGGGGAGAGGAGGGTAGGAGGGATGCTCTACATCTTTATCAAAGGGGTAGTGTGGAGGGGGAAGGGGGGGGGGAGTACAGCTGTAGTTATACGACCTGAGTTCCGTGTCTTGCAACAGCGGGGGGCAAACGCCCGCGGAAAGTTTGTTGGGCTTGTGTCTCTGCCTTTGTAGAAATCCTGGAGCTGCGGAGTCCTCCTCGTTGGGGGTCGTGAGGTCGGGGAGGGGGGGGGGGTCGTTCCTCGTTAGGACAGCTCCGATGTTTTGGCCCTTTAAGGCCCCCTCTTCGCCGGGGAGGCGGGACCGTCGGTGGTAGCGGCGTAGCGGGCGGCGGCCCTCGATTCATCTTGTATGGGTCCCGCAGGCGGAGGGATCTTCGGCGCTGTCTTCCAGCCGTCGTTCCACAAGGACCTCTGGTCTGTGGTGGAGGTCGGGCGTCTGCTGGTTCGTGACGGGTGTCGATGCAGAGGTGAACGGAAGGAGAGAGGTAAAGAGAGGGGTGGGAGGAGGGGAGGGGTAGGAGGAGGGGGGAGTGTGGGAGGAGGGGGGGGAGATGTAGTAGGCAGTTGGGGGAGGGGGGTGGAGGGGTGGGGAGCGTGGGGCTGTAAGGCCGCTACCCACGGCGCCCGCTGCGGCTCATACCTCCGCTGTCGGGGCGCGCGGCACCCGTCACGTGGTCCCCCTTCGCTTCCTTCTCCTCCTGCAGCTCCTGCTGCCCATGCGCGCCGCCGTGGTAGACCCGCGCACGCGTCTACAGTTCCTGTTTTTCTTCCCGGCGAACTCAACCCGCCCCTTCCGTCGCGCGCGTCGCGCGCGATACCATGTCCATCTCCACTGCCGCCAATGTTATTGTTCCATTCCCACCTGTCCTGCATCCTGCCTCAGCCTATCAGTGCTCTACCTTCATCTGACATCACCGCTGGAAGTTCTCATTGGCTCCTGTCAGTATATAGTGCTACCAGCCCAGAGCTGATTGCTGAGCATAGTCAGTCTCTAGTTGTGCTTGCTACAAGCTACTTCGCAGTCTGCTCTTGTCTTCCGTTACAGACCCTAGCTTGAACCTGGACTTCAGATCTCTGGCATCCTCGAACCCCGGCTCGCCCAACGGACTTCTACCTTCTCCTCTCCTCGACTTTGACTTTGGACACCGACTACTCTTGATCTCTCCTACCCCGGATCTGGCAAGTACCTCTACCACTCTACACTCTCCTGTCCCGAACCAGGCTATCTACACGACTCTGCTAACCGGACCCGCTCACGTGGCTGTAGGGCGGTGGTTTTCCTGTATCCCCACCTCGGCCTCACAGTGCAGTCTGGTTTGTGGTGAGCACTCCTATATTCCCGTGATAGGGGCGAGGGGGTGTGGGGGGAGGCAAGGGTCAGGGGGGGAGGGGGGTGAGAGAGAGGGGGGGAGAGAGGGGGAGGGGGGACACCCCTGGTGGGCCTTCGTTTGAGTGGGTTAGGGGATAATATTAGGGGGAGATAGTGTGGGTGTCAGGTAGGGATGGAGCTTGATAGGAACATCGAGGCATCTGGGCCGGCCGGGAGGAGCGTTGCAGGACTTGCGGCTCAGTGAATCTTTAGGCTAGCGAGTCTTTCTGAGGCTCTGGGTGTCTCGGCAGGTGCAGGTCGTGCTGCTCGGGGGGGGGGGGGGGCGCTCCTCTCTTTCTTCCTCTCTTGGGGGGGTGATGCCGATAGTTTTGAGGAAATCATTGATATCCTCCGGGTCGGACATGGTGTAAAATCGGCCGTTCCTCGGGACAATAAGTTTAAAGGGGAAGCCCCAGCTGTAGGAGATTCCACGGTCCCTGAGGAGGGCTGTGAGAGGCTTCATCCCCAATCGCTTCAGGACTGTTGATCTGGATAAGTCACTGAATATCTGGATCGTGCAATCGTCCATTTTGACATCCCCCGCTTTCCTCGCAGCAGCAGAGATTTTTTCTTTTGCCGTGTACACGTGGTATTTCACTATCACGTCTCTGGGGCGGTTAGGGTCGGGCGATTTGGGACCGAGGGCCCTGTGTGCCCTATCCAGATGTAGTTCGTGTTCGGTGAGGTCGGGGACAAATTGCAGGAACATCTTTCTGAGGTACGACTGGAGGGATTCGGGTGAGACTGCCTCAGGGATCCCCCTGAATCGCAGGTTCTGCCTGCGATCCCTGTTCTCGTGGTCCTCTATAGTGTTCTTGAGGGCAGCAATCTCGTGTCCCATTCTGGACATGTCGTCCTCTAGGTTAGAGTGGGTGTCCGCAATCGTGGAGATTTGCGCTTCCACTGCTTCTGTTCGCGCGGTTAGTGTGCTGATGTCAGATCTTATGTCCCGTAGGACCTTCTCGAGGTCTTCCATGAATCCCCTCCGCATTTTGAGGAGAAGAGCCTCAAAAAATGCTGGGTTGAGCTCCTGCTGGGCTGGGATTGTTTGGGTGAGCATCGCGGCCTCCGCGGCGTGTTCGTGCTCCTCGGCGCCATCTTGTGATTCCGAGGCCGGCTCCATCAGGCGCTGGGTCGGCTGAAAAAAAATTGAAACGGGGTTCTGCGGTTTTTTTTGTTGCTTCCCCGCCATGCCTGGTTACTTTAAGAGGGGTGCTGGGCACTTTTTGGGGGGAAATTGCGCCGTCTGGGGTGCTATTTTGATATCTTTATGGGGAGGGTGTCGGGAGCTCTTTTCCTACCCTTCCATTCACGGTGACGTCACCGGAAGTCTCCAGCCATGTGCTTTTAAGGATGTGATGTACCTCCATTGGAGATGACGTCACATCCCTAACAAGAAAAAAAAGGAGGCGGGCACATGATACAGTGCCCAATCAGATTGGAGCTGTACCATCTGACCTGAAAATGTGACGTCACAGGCCATATACTGTATCAGGCCTGTACATCTCATTTAACAGGAAGAAGACGACGAGAGAACATCTGGTTCTAGATTTACCATTGGGTTTTGGATTGACAGATAAAGATAGAATATTAAATAAAATAAAGAAATAATGACAGATGAAGAAAGAAGACGGTGATAGAAGATAAAAGAAAGAAGAATTTTGTTACCTGTTCCGGATCTTCAAGGTGAATGGCGTTGGATTGAATTTAATGACGTCGCTGTATGAGAGTTTGCAGATCTGCCGGGTTTCGGAAGGCCAACACTTCTAAAGGTAATAAGGGAAGGAAAAGGGAAGGAAAAAGCGCACAAGCAAAAATGGAGCAGGGAGGACCCAAAATCAAAAATGAATTAAAAGGGCACTTTAATGTGACAAAGACCATTCCAACGCGTTTTGAAAGTCACAACGTTGAAAAAGAACATTGTGACGTTCGAAACGCGTTGGATGGGTCTTTGTCACATTAAAGTGCCCTTTTAATTCATTTTTGATTTTGGGTCCTTCCTGCTCCGTTTTTGCTTGTCCGCTTTTTCCTTCCTTTATTACCTTATCAACTATACATTGGAAGCTGCACGGCCTGCCTACCATTTCAAGGGAATGTGAGTATTATATTGTTCAGGGGAACCTGCCAATGAGACTGATGGTGGGTGGGCGAGTACCATCTACCACCTGACTTCAGGAGGATAGTACCCATACCATTGGATATTAAGTACTAATATCATTACTCATTCCTTATACCTTGTTTAGTGGTCTGGCATATGTAATTCTCATATACCTGCATTGGAGCGCTTTATCCTATTTCTATCTCAACACTTCTAAAGGTAAGAAAAATATTAAATGTATGTAATTTCATGTTTTTCATTGCCCTTTGACTGATAATGTATTAATCTGTGCCGGTTTAGAGTACAGATCAATACAGTGACAGCCAATTCATTTTTTGGCTAATGCTTTTTTTCTATTGATTGTTGTTTTTTTTAGTTTTCTGTTTATTGTTTGGATTAAATTGTTTGTAATTTGGATGGCTTGTTTTTATTTCATTTTCCGCTTGTTTAGTGTTTTTAATTAATAATTTCTTTTGTTGGCTACTGTTTTTAATTGATGTGTTGGCTAGTGGTTTTATTCATTAATTGATTTGTTGGGTAGTGGTTGAAATTAATTAATTGTTTTGTTGGTTAGTGCTTTTATTATTAAATTGATTGGTTGGTTAGTGCTTTTATTTATTAAATTGATTGGTTGGCTCGTGCTTTTATTTATGTATATAATTGGTTGGCAGTGCTTTTATTTATTGAATTGGGGTGTTTAGGTGCTTGTGTATATCTTTTATTATTGTGTATTTTTGTCCTTCATGCTTTTTTGTTAATGTGACCATTGAGTGCTATAGTATGAGTGCTATAGTATGGGTGCTATAGTATGGGTATGATGTACCATTTTGCCAATCAATGGGTACAAGGTGGGTATAGTGGTTCCAGGAAGGGTGGTTAGGCCTCCCAGGTGGGTAGCGGGGGGAGGGTGGGTTAACCCCTTAATTACTATAGCAGTTATTAACCGCTGGCATTGAAGGACATTGACCTGGAGTATACTGACGAGGACGCCCTTCATTATGGCAGGGGTAAGTAGAAAGGTTTATTTATTTTATTTATGCTGGCTGGCAAATGTTTTATTTTATAATGGGCAAATGAGCTATTATCCATATCTGGATAACAGTTATTTTGCCCATTACTGTACTGTATGTATTGGGGGGAAATGTATTTATTTGAATATATGCATATACAGTTAGGTCCGGAAATAATTGGACATTGATGCAAGTTTTGTTTTGTTTTGTTCTGTTCTCTAGAACATTCCTCCTGAAATCTATCCCATTCCTGTTCTCTAGAATATTCCTCCTGAATTCTATCCCATTCCTTCATAAAATGGGCATTATCTCTCCCAAATGTGGGATTCTTTTGAAAACGTAAATCAGGTTGTTTTATTCTCTTAAGGGTCACACAATCACAATTCACTTATATTACAATTTATGAGCGCAGATCACCCCTTTTTTTCACTCTGTCTTGTTTTGCTCACGTTTGCAGCACATTTTTTGTTTATTTATTGATTGTGTTTGTTGTATCAATTGTTGCACTTCATCAATATGGCTTGGTCATTATCCAGCTGTAGAGAAAAAAGAGCAGCATTATTTGATTCTATGTTCAGAGATGAAACAAATGTATTTGAAGATGACACTTTATCTGATATCCCCACTGAAACCCATTTCAAACAGTTAGAAAATTTGTTATTGGTTGAGACCAAACAATGGTTAGAACGTAACACTATCCAGAGATATCTGGACTGCGGGAGAGTACCCCGTGGGTTACACTGGCGACACACTTTATTCGAGCTCGGCTAGTCCCACGAATTCGGGTATACCCGGGTGTATTGAGGTTTGTGACTTTTTTCTTCCCGAGTGCATTGGGTTATTTTCCAGGCAGGAATTGAAGCATTTTATTCCCGCTGACTGCAATACTGCACAGTATATATATATATACTGCATTACAATTCATGAATTTATGCCATCTGGTAGACACGCGAAGCATTGCAGCCTATTAAATCCTAATCATTATCATTTAACAGATCAGCCGCCCGTCAGCCAGGCATGAACCCAGGCTGGGAAGGCAAATGCAACGGGGCTTGTCAGAGGTGAGGAGCGGCGCATTCCAGGTATCTGCCAGGTACATACTGGGTATTTGCTCGAATAAAGTGTGTCGGTGCAGTACGTTTTCAAAAGAATCCCACATTTGGGAGAGATAATGCCCATTTTATGAAGGAATGGGATAGAATTCAGGAGGAATGTTCTAGAGAACTAATGAGGTTGATCATCTTTGAGCGTAGTAAATCTATTGCTGCTCTAGAAAAAGAAATAGGTAAAAAGATCCTAATTTTGGAACATTTAGTTATTAATACTGATTGTTCCAAATTGGAATGCGAACTCAAAATGACCTTAGAGTCAACAACGGAGGAAATTATGCTAAATAAGCAAAATAAATTTTATCGTGATAAAGGAGAGGGCGCGTTCCATATCCTATACCCATTGAGGCTCTAATTCTCTGAGCAACATTGACTTTGTTCGGGACACTCGATGGTCTGTTCTACAACCCAGCGTGACGCGACGCGAACCTTGGAAAGACGCCAGTTGATGACGTCACGTATACACGTGGAGCAACCCGGAACCGGCAAGGAGAGTCTCCTCCTCTACAACAGCGGATGTGGCGTCCCCACCGTGAAGTGAAGAACTCTAATCTGGAGTGGAGAGATTTGATCCTGGGTCCCTGCGACTAGAGGAGAGAAACCTAAGCCTACACGACGTGTTCCTGTGTTGCTGTTCGCCGAGTGGTAACATGTCCCTAACATGTCATGCTGTTTAATTTTAATCTTGATGTACGTGCAATACTCACCATTAATATAAAAAAAATATTTCTAATTAAACTACACTATGAGGTTTTTTTGCGCTGTTTTTCTTTTTGTTTTGTACTAGTTCTGGTATGCTGAGCCATCCCACGAGAACAGCGGCATCAACCTCATCCTAATCAGGTTGTTTAATTCCCTTAAGGGTCACACAATCACAAATCACTTATATTACAATTTATGAGCGCAGATCACCCCTTTTTTCACTCTGTCTTGTTTTGCTCTCGTTTGCAGCACATTTTTTGTTTATTGATTGTGTTTGTTGTATCAATTGTTGCACTTCATCAATATGGCTTTGTTATTATCCAGCTGTAGAGAAAAAAGAGCAGCATTATTTCATTCTATGTTCAGAGATGAAACAAATGTATTTGAAGATGACACTTTATCTGATATCCCCACTGAAACCATTTCAAACAGTTAGAAAATTTGTTACTGGTTGAGACCAAACAATGGTTAGAACATAACACTATCCAGAGATATCTGGACTGTGGGAGAGTACCCCGTGGGTTACGTTTTCAAAAGAATCCCACATTTGGGAGAGATAATGCCCATTTTATGAAGGAATGGGATAGAATTCAGGAGGAATGTTCTAGAGAACTAATGAGGTTGATCATCTTTGAGCGTAGTAAATCTATTGCTGCTCTAGAAAAAGAAATACTGTCGCGGCCGAGTTTATTCTTACCTTTACCCGGTCTCGGCCGCGACAGTAACCGGGCGCTCGCCGGGGTGTCCTGTGCGCGCACCGAAGCCTCGGAGGAGCGGTCCTCCGATCGGGGCTTCCCTCTCTCCTCTCTGGGTCCGCCGGGTCCCCCGGAATTCCCCACCGCTATCCCCCATATCGCGGGACACCAGGGCTCCCTAGGGGAGCCCTGGGCACGCGTGCATGGTGCGCAGGCACCCGATGAAGCATGACCGTGCATCGGTGATGCGCGGCACGCCGAGGGGATTTGGCTAGCAAGCCGGGACATCTCCCGGCTTGCGGAACTAGCCAAGTAAGGATTAATAGTGTCGCCAGTGTAGGTAAAATGATCCTAATTTTGGAACATTTAGTTATTAATACTGATTGTTCCAAATTGGAATGCGAACTTAAAATGACCTTAAAGTCAACAACGGAGGAAATTATGCTAAATAAGCAAAATAAATTTTATCGTGATAAAGGAGAGGGCGCGTTCCATATCCTATACCCATTGAGGCTCTAATTCTCTGAGCAACATTGACTTTGCTCGGGACACTCGTTGGTCTGTTCTACAACCCAACGTGACGCGACGCGAACCTTGGAAAGACGCCAGTTGATGACGTCACGTATACACGTGGAGCAACCCGGAACCGGCAAGGAGAGTCTCCTTCTCTACAACAGCGGCAGTGGCGTCCCCACCGTGAAGTGAAGAACTCAAATCTGGAGTGGAGAGATTTGATCCTGGGTCCCTGCTACTAGAGGAGAGAAACCTAAGCCTACACGACGTGTTCCTGTGTTGCTGTTCGCCGAGTGGTAACATGTCCCTAACATGTTATGCTGTTTAATTTTAATCTTGATGTACGTGCAATACTCACTGTTAATATAAATAGTGATATTAAATATTTCTAATTATACTACACTATGAATTTTTTTTGCGCTGTTTTTCTTTTTGTTTTGTACTAGTTCTGGTATGCTGGGCCATCCCACGAGAACAGCGGCATCAACCTCATCCTAATCAGGTTGTTTAATTCCCTTAAGGGTCACACAATCACAATTCACTTATATTACAATTTATGAGCGCAGATCACCCCTTTTTTTCACTATATCATTATCCAAGTCTACCATAAAGAGAAGACTTCACAAGAGCAAATACAGACGGTTCACCACAAGGTGCAAACGATTCATAAGCCTCAAGAACAGAAAGGCCAGATTAGACTTTGCCAAACAATATCTAAAAAAGCCAGCCCAGTTCTGGAACAGCATTCTTTGGACAGATGAAACTAAGGGGGCTATGCACTAAGCTCCGTGCTTTTGCGTCTATTTGAAATTAAAAATCACGTCCGATACAAAGTGAAGCCGGAGACTCGATTCACTAAGGCCTTGAGGCCATTTTCTCTCTGACGGGCCAAAAACTGGCTTATCGTACGTGCAAGCTTTTCCCCCCTGCTAGCGTTCTTAAACTTTACGTACGCTAGCTGATAGGAAAAAAAGCCGCTTGGAACATTTGCATGGAGATTTGTTATCTCCATTCAAGGCTGTTACAGGCGATCGGACACAAACCAAATACATTTTAATAATAGTGTACAGGGGGCAGGGGGTCTCCGGAGCAGAACGCATTGGTTTTGTGTCCAGGGACCCCCTACGTCAGGAGATACAAGCCCCGTTATGGGGTGCCGGTATCCCCTGCACTTTGAACGCTTCCTTGTCACGTGACCGGGACATTTACATTCTGCAGGGGATACCGGCACCCCATAAAGGGGCCTGTATCTCCTGAAGTAGGGGTCCCTGAGGCTGAAACCAATGTGGTCAGCTCTGGAGACCCCCTGCACATCTACACTACTGTCAAAACACACAAAACAATAAACATAAATTCATTATCATAGCGGCTATCCGCTATGGTAATGAAGCAGCATTAATGTACACTTTAATAATAGTGTGCGGGAGCAGTGGGTCCCCTGAGCTGAACCGCAATTATTTCTGCCTCAGAGACCCCCTGCTTCCCGAGTTATAGGCCCTGATATCGGGCATCGGAGGCCAATGTCGCCGCCATCTTTATAGCGTCCAAGACGCGACGTGGGCTCTATAAAGATGGCGGCGACACTGGCACCGATGCCCCAAACTGGGGCCTGTAACTCGGGGTCCCTGAGCCACAAATCAATGCGGTTCAGCTCAGGAGACCTCCTGCTCCCACACACTATTAATAAAAATACATTAAAGCAGCTTCATTACCTTAGCGGCTATCCGCTAAGGCAATGAAGGTGTTAAGGCATAATAGCATGTTTATTGGGAACAATTGCCCCCAATAAACATTGCAATATACAACACACATCCCCCCGCCCCCTAACACATACACACTACAGTAATGGGCAAAATTACTATTATCCACATATGGATAATAATGCATTTGCCCAGGAAAAATACATTAATCACAATAAATAAAATAAATACATTTTGTACTCACCCTTGTCTGGCACCCACGATGAAGGCCATCCTCATCACCGTCCATACAATCGGATATTGAAAAATATACACAATAATACAAAGAGCCAATCTAATGTCCCCTAACCCCTTAATCACTTTAGCTATTATTAACCGCTACAGTCATTAAGGGGTTAAGCCACCCTGACCCGATACTCACCCTTCACCCATTTATTTGTACAGTGGCTCATCATGTGTATATATATATATATATATATATATATATATATATATATATATATATATGCATGATTAACCAATATATAAAGAAATGGTTAAGGATATACATGCCGAAAAACAAATATCTCCAAATATCAAACAGTACCAAGCCAAATCAATATCTAAGACATGCAAATAAAAACAATCAATTTGACAATGTGTACATGATACAATTAATCTGTGCATCATGTACAGTATACTTTGCCAAGCAATGGTCAAAAATCAAATAAACTATTCCAAACAAGATACTGTACAAACCAATCATTAAATACAAACAAAGCAAATCAACACAATTAAATTCATCCAATCTTAAGTCAAGTACAATCAAAATCAATTACACAGTTCAAATCCTAAAAACAAACCATGCTGAAAATAATCTATGTCAAAGTAACCACCATGTGACTAAATCTAACTTCCAAAAATTAGTCAATTAAATCATCTATTGCAAACAGCCTTTAAAATAACCTTAGAAAAAATAACATGTACATTACAAACACATTTTTACACAAAGCAGCAAATTACAATAAAAAAAACATGAAAACAAGGCAAGCAAACATTATGCAAACAAGTTTTTATTATACCTTTATGTATGTCCATCTATAAGTTTACATACATACATACATACAGGTGCAATAAAAGAGCATACAAAAAATGTAATAACAGTAAAAATAAACATACAATACATCCAGTGACTGTCCCTGTACGTGTGTATGTCCAGTGACATACATAAATTCAGGGCCAATAAATGGACATCCAAAAAAAATGGATGACATGAAAAAAATGCAAAAAAATCCTGTAAAAGTAAAATAACATACATTTCTTTGGTTTACTTACCATTAGATGAACGACTTAGATGAACGACTCACCGAATCTCGTTGTACCGGATGTGTCGAAAAAATGATCCAACAACAGAAATCAGGTAACCATAACAAAATAAACCATTACAATCCAAATGTGTCTGTGTCTTCTTTCTTCTATTTGTAATCCATAGCGGGGGTCTTCATCTGTATCTTCTCCGTCTTCATCTGTATCTTTTTCCGGGTCTTCTTATCTTCATTGGCCACGCCCTGTTGTTCTTCTTCTTCGGGAGGTCCTTCCTCCTCGGCGTCTGGCTTCAAAATGAGACGACATAGGCTTTTATAGACCTATGACGTCACATTTTCGTCAAATAGTTCAGTGGAAACCATGTGATTTTGCTGAAACAAAAAAAAATTGATGACATCATTTAAAGGCAATGACGCCAGCCAATCAGAATGGCTGTGCTTCATTTGCCTTTAAGATGACGTCCCCCAAACAAACATGGCAGGCCTCACATGGTACGGTAGCCAATCAGAGCGTGGGAACTCAATCCAAACTCTGATTGGCTCTGGTAGACCATGTGACAGAGACTTTGCTTCAGCCAATCAGAGTTGGGATTTCATTCCCACACTCTGATTGGCTACCGTACCATGTGTCGCTGGCCATCTTTGTTTTGATGACATCATCTTAAAGGCAATTGATGCTCAGCCATTCTGATTAGCTGGCGTCATTGCCTTTAAATGACGTCATCCAAAAAAAAATTCCCCCCCAAATCACATGGTTTTCGGCCGTGGGAACCATTTGACGAAAATGTGACGTCATAGGCCTATAAAAGCCTATGTCGTCTCATTTTGAAGCCAGACGCCGAGGAGGGAAGACCTCCCTTCCTAAGAAGAGAAGAAGGGCGTGGCATAAGAAGACAGAGAAGACCCCAAAGAAGAAAAGAAGACACCAACACTGACGAAAAGGATTACAAATAGAAGAAAGAAGACACAGACGTGGATTGTAATGTTTTTTTTTTATATGGTTACCTGTGGATTGGTTTGAGACCTTCCGGTTCCCCTGGATTTCGGTGAGTGGGCATATAATGGTAAGTAAACAAAAGAAAAGTTTATTATTTTAACTTTTACAGTTTTTTTAAATTTTTTATTCATGTGTATTTTTTTTAAATTCCATTTAATGCCCCTGAATTTATCTATGCCCCTATGGATAAACATACATTCAGGGACACTGAATGGGTGTATTGTATGTGATTTTGGGATGTAAATGCATTGTTTATTATAATCTTTTATTGCCCCTGTATGTTATGTATATACATACAGGGATAATACATGATTGTTTTGCTAATGTTTATGTATCTCATGTATTTCTAGTATTTAGCAGCTTTATTTATACATTTGTGTGTGTAATGTAATTTTTATTTAGTGACATGTTATTTTTAATTTCTTATTTCTGATACTTAGATTTGAATGATGGTGGTTACTTTCAATTAGAATTATTTTGGCAATGGTTTGGCTTTAGGAATTAAATAGGGAATTGTATAATTGATTTGTATTGTATTGTAATTGGTTTAGGAAATTGATTGATTGATGGTAGATTTCTTTATGTTGCTTACATTCTATTTGATTTTGTGGATGGCATTGGTGGTTAGGGGACATTGTTCATAGTGTATTTTAATTTGAAAATGATTTTGCATAGTGTTACATGATGCACAGATTAATTGCATCATGTACACACTCAATGCAATTGTGTGTCATTTGATATACATTTGTCTAGCTGCTGGTTTAATTGTAAGATGCAATGTGGTGATTTTCAGATTAAGATTTCATGTTTTTATATATGCTTGTTTTATGTGTTTCATAATGGGCAAATAATCTATTATCCATATCTGGATAGTAGTTATTTTGCACATTATTGTACTGTATGTGTTGGGGGGTGGGGGTGGGGGGTTTGATGTATTTAATGTATAGGTCAGGTTTATTTTTTTTACATAAAGGGTTGGTTCCTTTTGGTCTGCGGGGGACCTCTGGAGACCACCTGAGGTCTCCTCGGGCTTTCCTCGGGTACCAGGCTGGAGGTGTCCACGGGGGATACCTGCGGGGAAGAACCGGTGGCCCCCGTCTGTTGGGGGCACCGCAGACCCATAGGGACCACCCGTGGGCCGACAGACCCACGTGGGAACCACCCGAGGCCCCTCAGACACCTGTGGGTCTAACCTGGGGCCTCCCAGACAGCCGCGGGCCTACCCGTGGAGACCCCATTGTGGCCCACGGTGACACGCAGAGACCACCTGGTGGACCACGGCGCCTGGCGGGACCACATCTACGCCTCCAGACCCTGTGTGAAACATGGTGCTGGGCTACTGTGAGGTCTACGGACACCCGCCAGGGACTCCGGGGACTCCCGTGGGCCTGGGGTATTAACCCTGTATGTAAAATAATAAATCATGTATTTATGGGGGGGCACAGGGGGTTGGTTATGTATAGAATAAATATAATGATGTTTATTGTGGGGCTGTGTATTGTTTTTGTTGTTGGTACTGGGGGTGGGTACTGGGGGTATTGGCCCCAAGGGTATGTGGTTAGGCCTCCCGCTTGGGTTAGTGGGTGAGGGTAGTTAGGCCTCGTGGGAATGGGTAGAGGGGGAGGGTATTTAGGCCTCCCGAGTGGTGGGTGAGGGTGGGTTAACCCCTTAATGACCGCTAATGTGATTAACGGGTTAGGGGCTATTTTTATGCTTGTGTATGTTTTGCAGCACCGGAGGGACAATGGCAGGATGAAGATGAGGATGAAGACGGCCTTCATCGTGGTGCCTGTAAAAGGTAAGTGTAATATGTATTTACTGTATTTACTGTATTTATTGTAATTTATATGTATTTAAAATGGGCAAATGCATTATTATCCATATGTGGATAATAGTAATTTTGCCCATTTCTGTATTGTATGTGTTAGGGGGTGTATTTAGTTATAAATATTGTTTATTATTTTTGGAGGCGCAACATTGGTACCGCAGGCCCGCGGGTACCCCCGGACTCCCGCGGGGACCCCCGCTTGGTGAGCCGGGGACCTCCGGACCCCCGTGGGGTCACCCGTGGACAACCGTGTGACCCCCGGCTCCCTTGGGGACCCCCGCGGGGTCAGCCGGGGACACCCGCCGGCGTGTTGTATGGGTTTTGCGCATTTTTCTAAGTCCAGGTTTTTTATCAACTGCCTTGAGCTGGTGATATTTTTTAAACGCAACTTTCGCGTACGATAACTTTGCGTAGCTTAGTGAATCCCGGAGAAGGGCAGATTTGAACGCAAACAGGTTATCGTACGAGCAAAGTTGGACATTGAAAAATTTCCAGGAAAAAGTCACTTTATGAACGCAAAGTGCCTGTTTGCGTGGCTTAGTGAATCATGTTCGGCAGAACATCACGTTCTAAGAGCTCCTTGCGTTCTTAAAACGACTTAACGGAGCTTAGTGCATAGCCCCCTTAGATAAACCTGTACCAGAATGATGGGAAGAAAAAAGTATGGAGAATGCTTGGAACTGCTCATGATCCGAAGCATACCACATCATCTGTAAAACACGGTGGAGGCAGTGTGATGGCATGGGCATGCATGGCTTACAATGGCACTGGGTCACTAGTGTTTATTGATGATGTGACAGAAGACAGAAGCAGCCGGATGAATTCTGAAGTGTATAGGGATATATTGTCTGCGCAGATTCAGCCAAATTCAGCAAAGTTGATTGGACAGAACTTCACTTTACAGATGGACAATGACCCAAAACATACTGCGAAAGCAACCCAGGAGTTTTTTTTAAGGCAAAGAAGTGGAATATTCTGCAATGGCCGAGTCAATCACCTGATCTCAACCCGATCGAGCATGCATTTCACTTGCTGAAGACAAAACGTAAGGCAGAAAGACCCACAAACAAACAACAACTGAAGACAGCTGCAGTAAAGGCCTGGCAAAGCATCACAAAGGAGGAAACACAGTGTTTGGTGATGTCCATGCGTTCCAGACTTCAAGCAGTCATTGCCTGTAAAGTATTCTTGACAAAGTATTAAAAATGAACATTTTATTTATGATTGTGTTAATTTGTCCAATTACATTTGAGCCCCTGAAATAAGGGGACTCTGTATGAAAATGGTTGCAATTCCTAAACGTTTCATACGATATTTTTGTTCAACCCCTTGAATTAAAGCTGAAAGTCTGCACTTCTATTGCATCTCGGTTGTTTAATTTCAAATCCATTGTGGTGGTGTACAGAGCCAAAATTATGAAAATTGTGTCAGTGTCTAATTATTTCCGGACCTAACTGTATTTTTCTTTTTATGGAAAGGATTGGTACCGCAGGCCAGTGTCGCCCCCGGATACCCATTGGGACCACCCGAGGACCCCCGGACACCTACGGGCAACACCCACAGGGACCAATTGCTAACAATAAATCTGCTATTGTGCCTTAACCCCTTCATTGCCTTAGCGGCTATCCGCTAAGGTAATGAAGCTGCTTTAATGTAAATTTTATTAATAGTGTGCATGAGCAGGGGGTCTCCTGAACTGAACCGCTTTGATTTCTGCCTCAAGGACCCCATGCTTCCCGAGTATCAGGCCACGGTATGGGGCATCAGGTGCCGGTATAGCCATCATTTTTTAATCGTCCGCGTCACGTGACCGTGGGATTTAAATACTGAAGGAGATACCGGCACCCCATACCAGGGCCTGTAATTCGGAAGCAGGGGGTTCCCGAGGCTGAAATCAATGCAGTTCATCTGAAGAGATCCCCTGCTCCTGCACACTCTTCATACAAATTACATTAAAGCAGCTTCTTTACCATAGCGGATAGCCGCTGCGGTAACAAATTTGTTCAATTTTTTATTTGGGTTTTAATACTAGTGTATTGTAGCAGGGGATCTTCAGAGCAGAACCACATTGATTTGAGGTCCGGGGACCCCCTGCTTCCTGAGATACAGGCCCCGTGTAATGCCTGTATGCCCGCAGACCTGGCCAGTCCCCAGTACTGAGGTGGGTAAGGGTATAACAGGCACCCACAGCAGTGAGGGCGTGCCCGGTGTGTGGTAAGTGGCGTTGCCAGGCCTGGTGAGAAAGGGTTAACGTTATACTTGCTGAGTCCGGGGTGCCAGAGGTTGGAGGGTTAATGTGCAAGAGCCAGAGTTCAGGGGCAGGAGAGAGCAGCGTAGTGATGTCCAAGAGCCAGGGTTCAGGGGCAGGAGAAGGCAGCATAGTCAAGTCCAAAGCAGAGTCCAAAGGTAGCGAGGTACACGTAGTCAAACAGAGCCAAGATCAAACCAAAGGAATCCAAACAGGGGCAGGGACATGAACCAGAGCAGAAACAGACAAGAGAGCTAGGCATAGACACTGCACACACAAGAGCTACAGAAAAGCTATGCAGAGCAAGGACTGAGAGGACAGAGTGGGGTTATAAAGGAAGGAGGGCCAATAGGAGAGAGGGGTGGAGCAGAGGTTTGTCTGGGTTTTTGCAGGGATAGGTCCGGGTGAGCAGGGGTGGAGACAGGGATGTAATCCAGAGCAATCGCCTGCAGCTGACAGGGGGCAGAGCCAGTAGATGGAGATGGCTGATAACTTTATCGGGTGCGCACGCCTTCTGTAAGGCTGTTATGCGCGCGCCCCGACCGTGTGCCTGGGCGTGCGGCATGCGGCGCGAAGGAAGGACTCGGCATGGAAGAGGTGAGAGGCAGAGGGGAAGGAGGAGCGGTGGAGCTAGGTGCAGTAGGGGCTGGGGTGATGGAGGCACGCCGAGGGGCGCGTGTCCATCGATCCATCACAAGCGATCGGGAGCGTACGCCTTCTGTGAGGCTGCTGTGCGTGCGCCCCGATCGTGTGCCTGGGCGTGCAGCCCGTGCCGCGGAGGCATGGCTCGGTGTGGAGGAGGAGAGAGAGTGAGGAAGCGGGGAACCGGGGCAGCTAGCCGCAGTGGGGCCTGAGGTGACGGGGACACGCTGAGAGGCGCGAGTCCCCCGATCCGTTACAGTACCCCCCCTTGAGGATCGGACTCTGGACGATCCTCCCAAGTTCTATGAGGAAATTTCCAACGAAACTGTCTGAGGAGAGCTGGGGCATGAATGTGATGAGAGGGTATCCAGGAGCGTTCCTCCGGGCCATATCCTTTCCAGTGAACGAGGAACTGAAGTCTGCCCCTGGACCAACGAGAATCGAGAATGGAGTGGACTTCGAATTCTTGCTGTCCTTGTAATACGACAGGATTGGGTCTCCGAGGGCAGTCCGGAAAATGGGCATTTTGGATAAAGGGTTTTAGCAGAGACACGTGGAATACAGAGGGTATTTTCATGGAAGGAGGAAGCTAAAGTCGATACGCAACCGGGTTGATCCGTTCGAAGACCTTGAAGGGACCCAAGAATCTAGGAGCCAGTTTCTGGGAAGGGGTCTTGAGCTTGTTATTCTTTGAAGATAGTCAAACTCTGTCTCCAGGTTTGTGGGCCCACTTGACGTCGTATTGTGTATTAGTGGCTGGGTAGTACAGTACATATTGTAATGTAATCTGCTACAGTACTGTGCTTTAACCCCTTCATTGCCTTAGCGGACATTGCATGGCCGCTAAGGTAATGAAGCTGCTTACATTTTTATGTATTGTGTGTGTGAGCAGGGGGTCTCCTGAGCTGAACAAAGTTTATTTCAGCCTCGGGGACCCCCTACTTTCCGAGATACAGGCCCCGGTATGGGGTGCCGGTATCCCTCTGCTTTGTTTACATCCCACGTGGATTTTAACATGGAGGAGATACCGGCACCCCATACCGGGGCCTGTAACTCAGGAAGCAGGGGGTCTCCGAGGCTGAAATCAACTTTGTTCAGCTCAGGAGACCCCCTGCTCATGCACACTAGGAATAAAAATAAAATGTTAGCAACTTCAATACCTTAGTAGCTACCCGCTAAGGTAATTATTTTTTATTTTGGATGGGGGGGGGGGAGTTTGATACTAGTCTGAGGGAGCAGGGGGTCTCCTGTGTTGAACAAAGTTGATTTCAGCCTCGGGAACCCCCTAGTTCCCGAGATACAGGCCACGTTATGGGTTGCCGGTATCCCTCTGCTTTGTTTAGATCCCACGGTCACGTGACCCACAGGATTTTAACATGGGGATACCGGCACCCCATAACGGGAACTGTATCTCGGGATGTAGGGTGTCTCCGGACTTGAAATCAATGCGGTTCAGCTCAGGAGACCCCCTGCTACATTACAGTAATGTTAGAATTGTAATTAAACCCCCGCGATCGCCTATGAGAGTGGCGCAGTTAGAGTGACTGATTCAGCCTATCTCTTACTGCTCGTCTATTACAAAGAGACAGACCCCGGTAGGACTCACATATCAGGGACCAATGCTGTGTTACTCCGACAGGCCATTAGTCTGCCCCAGCACAACTCGTGAGGATCTCGGGTATATCTCGAAATTCCATTTCGAGATTTGTTCGAACAACGGCCGCTGCATCTGTAGGTTAACCTCATGCTAAGTGACTTAAAGAATTTGCCAATCTGTGCACATGGTGAATTTCATTGCTTAAAAAAGTCTAGTAGGTTTCTATTACATGAGAATATTTTTGTCCTCTTGAAAGGAATTTACTGTACAGTTACTTTCACTATAAAAATCTCATATGTAACATGAGCGTTAGCCCTCATTTTATGTGTTGCATGTATATTTACAGTATATACTGTAGTGTAGCCCCTTAAGATTTTGGGTCTATTTAAAGTTAGCAAGGAGGCATTTAAAAATATATATTTTTGTTTCCCTTTCAGATTAACTGAGATGGTTAATTTGTTTCTCTTCCTGGTACTCAGACTGCTGGCAGTCATGAGGCACCAGTCTTTCAAAACATCTGATGTTTCTGGCTTTTTCTAAATGTATTCTATTAGCTCCTATTCTATTGAGGATATGCCAATTCGAGGTTACCCTGGAGAGGGGATATACTGTTAGTGTGCACCCTTTTTACAGAATATTGGTAGCCTCCCTGTCTCTCTCTCTGAGTGACCCTTTAACTCCTTTTCGGAACAAAAGATTCTCCTGGCTGCATCACACATATACATATATGGTATATATAAAATATATTTTTTTAAATAGCAATTAGGGTTTAGAACTTTTTGATTATATTTTTGTTAGATTTAATATCATAATGTTTAAACTTTCAGTTAGACCCATTGCACTGATTTTGTGCATTTAATATTTTTCATCACCTCAAGTATCTTGAAGACAATTTAGCTCTTTAGTTTAAAAGCACTGATTATTTTTTGACTCATTAATGATATTGCTTAATATTTTCTTAGAACATCACTGTGTCCTTGTATTGAACGGCACACCTGTGGGACAATGGTTAATTCTCAGCTCAAAAGCGGTCCCACTTTTCACTTCCACAAAGGTCCTTCAAATGAAAAATATCTCCCCTAAATCCGCCAACTCACCTTTCACCTGCGAAAGGTGCCTCGCAATTAGTTAATATTAACCCCTTACTCAATTGCAATCATATCTACAAGCTTCCACTACCCAAGAAATGCAAAAATATGTAATTAATAAATCTGCCAGGGTCTCAAGACCCTGTTTATAATAGTGAAAACTATGCACTTAACACACAAAAATCTGTTGTAGCAAAATGTGTCCGCAAATGTAAATACTCTCTCCAGAACATGCAAAAGTTCATTCAGAGCCCAAAGCATCACTTATTAAATGTTTTAACATATATAAAAAAATACTGTGTTTAGATTACAGAAAAAGGATTACAAGAACATACAATTACAGTAAATGCAGGACAGGTTCTTAAAATAAAAGGATAAAACAAAGACAGATATCCTAATACACTATGTTAACGTGCAGTATGTCAGGATTTCCTCCCAGAAAGGTCACTGGCACAGAAAGGGGACTTCTCGTGTTTGGTCAAAAAACACCTCTGTTGAAATCTGATTTTCATAATCTTTGCTAAAGCTTAAACACAATGTTCCCCCCATTGAAAAAACATAAACCCACCCCTGTCATAAATCAGCTGTGAGATGGACAGTTTTATGATAGAGTAAAAAAAATCCTACAAAAACGAAGTTTGAATCCTGCCTCAATATATAACCACACTCATAACCTTCCTTCTTTAATATTTACACACGCGTGAGCTAAATTAACAGATTTGGGCGCTCATAACAGTAACGAGTCTAATCTTGACCATCTTGATCCTACATTTGAGCAACAAATGGTCAATTAGTACCTCTTGGAAAAGGAAACTATGGCACGTGGATTGTGACATAATAGTTTCTAAAATAGATATGTGGGATTGGAGATAGAGGAGGACAGCAATGTAAATTATAGGAATGTACATAGATTTATTAAAACATATGACCTATGTGACTGAACACAAGTTCAGTAAGTCTGAAATGTAAATCAAATACATCAATGCATACACATAAAAATACAGTAAATGAAAGTGAAGGGTCCAAATTTTGACCAGTGAATGTCAAATGTGAATGTTGTGCGATTTTTTAGAATGGTTTTATATATGGAGTATAGAAGGACAATTAAGCCCTAAATTGATTCCCAGGAGAGTCTGGTATGTTGCGGAGCATTCTTTAGGAAAATAATCCCTCCAGAGTGAAAATTGCAATGTTTCTCTTTAAGGAAAATGTCCCTACAAATGACAAAGTTGGTCCGGAAGGTGCACCTTAGATCCACAGCATAGATAATGTCATATAACTTAGTCTAATTACTCATAGAATGGCATTCACATATAGTCATGAAGGATGCTCATACCTCAATGGGATTTAGTTATCCACTATTTTTGCACATCTAAATGGACTAGGCAGCAAGAGTGACCTATTAGGAGTATTAATGGGGTAACTCTCACAACGGGTGACCGAATTTGTCTTTGATGGTTAGGCTGTCTCTGGGTCGCACTTCCATACCAGTCTCAGCTGTGTCAGATCTGCCAGCCGTTCTCCTCGTCTGCCCCAATCGCTTCCTGGTCGTGTGCTTCGGCGTGCTTGCAGGTCACGAGCGTTCCAGCATGGATTCAATAGAGTGGTTGAGAGAGAGGGAATAATGCATCCTCTCTACGGGTCTTATCTGCTCCCGGGAATTTCCTGTAGGAGCTGACTCGTTGTAGATAAAAGCATCCGATTCAAATAGCAAAAGATTAGCTTGCTGTGTGTTTCAGTAATTAACCTAGCAGGAACCAGCTAATCCAATAGCAATCCAGCACGTTTTGGCACCTACTGCACCTTCATCAGGGTTATATAAGATCCTACAGTACCAAGGAGAAAGACATTCGTAACACAGGGGAAATCCCCACTGATTGGAGTTAACAAGTTGTTTTACGACATCACATCCGGTGCCAACGGAGAACGGATCGCGGACTAGAAGGAGGCCAGCAGCTACACTACATCTATCCTCGGACAATGCAGGACACCTCCTGAGTTACCAGCCCAGGGGACCAATGCAGCACAAGGAGGAGAACAAACATCTGTCTTCACATCGGCTCCAACTACAGTCCACACTCTAGGCACCAATAGGAGGACGCCAGCCAAACAACCAGAGTGCTCAACAAACATCTCCTTATTACTTGGCTACAGCACAGGAGAATAAAACAGGCAAAATTTTCGGGTTTTATTTATCTATTTCATTGCGTATTATACTGTGATCTTTTAATTATTGATCTATAAAAAACTGTTATATACAGTATGCTGCAAAAGCGCCCCTCTCTTTCTGTTCTTGACATTTCCACATAGGATTGGTAATCCTTTTATGGGGCAGCACCAAGGGCATATCCTATCTCAACTTTTTGATTCTACATCACAGTATATAGGACTTTTCTGTGGGATTGGATATTTCAGGTCACATTAAGTCTGGTATATCTTTTTTTTATTATTTCCTATTTTGGGTCTTACTCGTCCACGGTTATATTACAGATAGAGCTCAAGTTGCATTTTCCTATTGTAATTTTTTATGGTTCATGTCATACGTTTAGACCATTTGAGTCTAGGGTGTTATATAGGTGTAGCCCTCTTTCCCCCCTTAGTGTAAAGAGTCTACTGGTGCTGGAATTACCTGTTGGCTCACGGAGATCCCAAGCCTCCACCACGGGGAGCCTGGGGTGATATAACGACACAATAACGGTGCAGCGCCTCCACCTGAGAGGGATCCCAGTGTAGTGGGTGGAGCCCATCACAAAAACCTTAATATTTATACACTCACACAGTATATATATATATATGCTTTACTTAAGAACATGTATGTTAACGATAATGCGCATAACAATACTACTGGTTACAGCTACCCTTTTAGCCTCACAGGGCTTTCTCATCCCCGCAGACTTTTCGGCTTGTTGATAAGCCTGTTGTAAGCTTTCCTGAAGTCTCTTCACATATAAGAAAATGGGTGAAATTGTGTATTCCATCCGTGGATACCCATTGACGTACATCCACTGGTAGCCTGGCTTCTCGCCCGAACATAAAGAAGCAGGGGGAGAATCCCGTGGACTCATGGCGGGTGCAGTTATATGCATGTACCAAAGTCTCCACATGCCGACTCCACTGTTTTCTGTGCACCGGTTAACGGGCCCAGCATGTCCAGCAAAGTCCGGTTACACCGCTCTGGCAGGGCGTCGCCATCTGGGTGGTATGGGGTTGTCCGAGACTTGGTGATATCCAGCATTTTTAGTAGCTCCAGAATTAAACTGCTCTCAAAGTCCCGACCTTGATCAGAATGCAGGCGATTGGGTAGGTCATAGTGCATGAAAGGGAAGGGCCCAAGGACATACACCTTTTATTTTGTTAACATTTTGCTCACAATAATGATTAACTTGTAAATAGAGATGGGCATTTTTTTCCCTTTGTTCTGCGATTTCAGTGGATCAATCTCAAAAAGAGCGATTCGCGTTTTGTGTATTTGTTATTATTATTACCAATACACTCCATGGATCCCACAACTCATTGATGAATTTGTAGCATCCAATCCACGGATTCATTAATCCATTGGCGGATACGTAAAAATACACGGTTTGTAATCAATGGCGGTTTTTGATGAATCTGCGTCTATTAAAATAGACCAAATCTATTTGCTGATTTTACTCCACGAGTAAAATGCGAGAAAATCCGGTAAACGGATTTGGTCGGATTCACCCATCTCTACTTGTTACACCAAGTTAGCACTCTTTGGGGGATATTGTAGTAGAGGAGTTCCAATTTAAAAGTATCTCCAGTTCTATATATATCCCCTCAAACCTCCCTCCAAATAATATAGGGAATAAATACAAAAATATATACTAAATATATAACTGCTTGTCTCAAAGTAGCCTGGTATAAAAGACTAAAAAATTCAAAAATGGAAAAAACTCCTTACAAGTAACAAAAAAGCTTAAATTCAATTGCAAAATCTTTAATTAATTGAATAGAGCAGCAACAACAATGATGTTTCAGGCCAACATTGCCTGTCCTCTGGTACCTGTAATTTGTTGCAGCTCTAGCAAATGAATTGAAGATTTTGCAATTGAATTGAAGCTTGTTCGTTCCCGGACATGGTGCCGCAGACCGTGCGTGCGTAAAACTAATTTCTTAGCGCGACAGACAGGTCACGTGAGCGGTTCGCCCAATGAGGGCGAACCAGCTCTGTGACATCACTAGCAACGTCCCCCCCCCACGGTCCATCCACCATAGCCTGGGGAAGCACCAACTTTCCCTCAGCCTCCGCACACCTCAGTGAGGGCGAAGGCACCATGGCCTCAGCCTATGGAGTAGACCGTGTGTTTTTGACTGAGTGCTGTCTCTCATCTTGTTTTTTCTTCTTGTTGCAGGTTAACATAATTGTCATAATCACAGAGCAGTGTATATACAGTATATATTATTTGTGTATTTTGTGTTTGCAAATTGAAAACTATAATACAGTACTTCCACATATGCAAGTGTAATCAATCATTTCTGGAACTACAGTGTAACAAGCTCCAATTTACTTGGATTCTGAATCAAACCGTGTACCCCAACGGTGTAACCTCCATTGCTACAGTATGAAAAGGGGAACTGGGATGAAAGTTGGGACTGAGGTGAAGGAATATATTTTCCATGACTGGAATTTTCTATCAAAGGGACCAGCCATTCCCTACTTTTGATTGATTTACTGCTGAACTAATACAGACAAACATTAACATTTCAAACACAGATTGAAGAAACGCCTGTCTGAGACTCTTATGGAGCCTTTTTTATTTCTATGAATGTATGTTAGTGGAAAAAGCTACATGTACTGTAATACAAGTGTTTTCATGTTTAGCGCTTAACGTTGTTAAGCCCCAGTGAGTAGCCCAAGTGTTGATTAAATAATATGAACCCTGTTTACACTGCTGCTGGCTGGAAACATGAACAAGTATTCATTTTTTTAATGAAAAAAATATATAGTAATAAAACTATTTTGTCCAACAGACAAGGCACGCCCTAGGAACAGAACAAGGTTTGAAGAAGGAGTAACGTTATGTTTTTATTTACAGATACGTTTGTTTCACAACTTTTCTCAATTCATTTTGTTATAGCTATCGTTCTTGATTGGATTAACTGCTATCGGCTAAACAGTGGTATTTCTAAAATCATCATGTGAGACTCTATGGGGCAAATGCATTAAGCGCTGGTACTGAGTATGGCACCCATTCAGGCATTAACTCCCAATGACTTGAATGGGAATTAATGCTGGAAGGGGTGTGATAACCCATACCGGCACTTGATGCCTGTGCCCAATATCTTTGTTATTATATTAGGAGGTAAATACTGTACTGTACATTACAAATAATGTAAATAAGTGCAACAGGTAAATGACAACAGAAGGTTTGAGGAGACCCAATCCCAAAGACCTTACAATTTAAGTGTTATGATGGGAGACTTATGGACACTTTAGTTAAAAGGGCATTATTAGAAGTGCAGACAGGGGAGGAGGTCAAGTGCATCTGAAGTTTGTAGTTCTCACTATACCAATGGTGAGTAACAGGGCTTTAGTTAACAAATAGCCTATTTCTTGCTACCATTTATTACAATGAGGAGCACTTTAAGATAGGCATAAGGAAATGAGTGGAAGTTAATGCATTGTTAACCGTGCATTAAACTACTGTGTGTTACCCTCACTATATTTAAAAAAGAACTGTTTTCAGAACCTTTTGGTTATTCTTTTATGCCACTTTTAATGTTTGAAATGACATTTTGCGTATACAGTAGATGGCTCTGTGTCTTTTGAAAATTCTTCTCATGGAATGAATTTAGGCATACAGTATATTTCAAATTTCCCACTACTTTGCATCAACATACAACAAAATCGTGCTGTTTGTTCTAAGGATGGGCATATTTTCTTGATCAAAATCTGAACATGACAGATTCTGTAGTTCGAGTCAAACTCCAAGCTATTTGAAATCTTACGTTCGAAACTCTGAATTGAACCTCAGAATGAGTTTTGAAATCCGAATAAAATATAAGTAAAAACCCCAGAAAAGTTCATCCTTGGATTAATTTTCCCCCCACTTTTTTTTACGTGAAATTGTCAAATGTTTGGAAACAGCACATAATTTAGGAAAAGTTCAACAATTAAAAAGTTCCACCAAATTATTCTTGGGGGGTGGGTGGGGGTGGGGGTGGGGGATAATCTAAACACTGAACATTTTTAGTACTCTACCTAAACACAAAATGTTTTAGAACCAAAATCAAAACATCAGGGAAAGTACCTAATCTAAGTGTACTCTATAAAGTAATACAAACATTTTAATTTGCTTAAATTTGTGATTCCAAAACCAAAATGATACCATTCCCAAGTGCAAATTGAGGTTGATTCCATTATTATATTGCACAGTTACATAACTGCTTCAAAAAACAACTCCAAAGATAATTAACGTACAGTATACCCAGTGGAGCACATCTGATGCAAAACATCTTGATATGCGGGCACAAATGGATTTCATATGAGGCTGTTCCATGTGGCTGTCACAGAATCACTAAATTCCTTGAAAAGTATCATTTAAAAAAAAAAATGATAGTATAGAAGTGGCAGACGAATAACTTACACCTCTTCTGCTCTGGACAGAGTCCCCTTAAACAACCATTTTCTGTATACATGGAGATATTTTCTTCCAGTTCATACATATATTTGGATGTTCAGACCCCGACTCAACAACAGACATTGGCAAACAGTTTTTTTAACACAAATATTGTTCTGTACAATCATTAACATCTGATGTAGGAGACTGCAGTTTGAAGCTGCAGTGCAGTCCTTATGATTTGGGGTAAGTCTGTTTATCTCACTGCACTTTGGTACTATAAAGGGGTAAATGTGCCAAAATTCAATTTGCCTTTTGTCTCCACAATTTCAGAAAAAACACCAAATTTGAATGTTTTCTAAGTATTTATTTATGCTCTAATTTTCAAATACTCAGAATTTTTCTACTTTTTTAATATTTCCCGATTTTTTTTCATTTTTGGAATATTAAATGTTTTCTTTTTTGTTTCCATTTTATGTGCAAATTTTGTAGAGTAGGAGGATCCAATGCGCACTCACATCCAGATAATATGAAATAAAGGAAAAAGGACACAATAGTGTAATTCTGTGTGATCGGTATAGGTAAGGGTGGTAATGCACTCACATTTGGTAAGATAAAACAGGCATCTCGGTTAATCAGTTTAACCAAACTATTGTAGAAGAACGTCTGATTTCAGGATGCTTCCTATGGTATATATGGTCTCTGATGACAGGATACTCCCGATATCTCCCAGACTCACAGGCGGCAGGATTTTATGGGGATATAGAGCAAAAAAACACACACATAGTGTAATACTGTATTTGTAGATAAAACCTGTAACTCTATAGTATATCCGCTCACATTGTGTGTTAAACTGATTAACCGAGATGCCTGTTTTATCTTACCAAATGTGAGTGCATTACCACCTTTACCTATACCGATCACACAGAATTACACTATTGTGTCCTTTTTCCTTTATTTCATATTATCTGGATGTGAGTGCGCATTGGATCCTCCTACTCTACGCCATTTACAGTGGTTGAAGTACCCACCTATTACCCTTTGCTGCACCCATCAACATCTGTTACATCTATATTCGGGACTATAAGTATCCTTTGTTTATATTCACAGTATTTTTTGCGCTCGTTTCCCCCTTCACTTATGTGCAAATTTTCAAAGAATATCCAATTTAGAATTTTCCATTTCAAATATAAAAAACCCCACTAGTGGCAGCTTTTTTTGTACTCTAACGTATTCACAAATATCGATGCAAAGTAGGACCTAGATCCTGAAAGGGTGCTTCTAAAGTCCCAAGGAGTATCCGTGAACCATATCCAATAATGATCCTTAATCCAAGGATAACAGGCAGAACAGACAATATATATTCATGAAACTGTTTAAGTCCTACATAAAGCCCGGTGTTGTGTGGTGTACCTGGGATGGCCCAATCACCTGATATTATCACAGAGCCCTCCTATATGGGAGAAGGGGGGAATCAATGGAGTGGAGGGTGTATGATAGTATCCTCAGCTAGTGCAGTCTCCCTCCAAGCAGTTTGCAGCAACATCCCTCCGTCTCATACCCCTAGCATGCTCCAAAACACTGCAACACCACACTGGTTAATATAAACAACAGTTGAAGGTGAGTGGAGTATACTCACATACCTCTTGTCCGTCTGTTCTGCGTGTGCGCGTCCATCCCGATGAGTAACCGTATTCAATGAAAGCAGAGAAGGGTTAGGGCACTGCAAAAAAGGTTGAACAGGAAACGGGTCACAATGAAATTATTTAATAGGCATGTTGCCAAAAATAGGACAATACAGGTAAGTCCTCTGACGCATTTCGTGCCGTGCAAGGCACTTTATCAAAGAGTTACTCTCTATTAAGTGCCTTGCACGACACGAAACGCGTCAGAGGACTTACCTGTATTGTCCTATTTTTGGCACCATGCCTACTAAATAATTTAATTGTGACCCGTTTCCAGTTCAGCCTTTTTTGCAGTGCTCTAACCCTTCTCTAATTCACAAATATAAAATGCAAAACATTGGACTTGGTAAAAATATTTGTACCTTGATTTAAAATATAAAAAATATGAATGTATAAGTCCACGATCAATATCCGGATAACATAATGAGTGTCCAGAGTGACAAAAAAATCCATATATAGTTCATTCCAGAGAGGGATAAGTGCCTAGTGGTGTCCACCTGACAACCACATAATGTGGCATATATTCCCAATTGGGCATAAAGGTTGTAGGATAATTGCCGAACCAGAGTAATAAATATAAAGGGCTATTGTCCATTACCTGTCAGCTTGGTCGCAGCACAGTCTATTACATCCGGGGCGTTCAGCCCGTGAGATAGAAGATCCAGGAAGTAAAGGGTGAAAACGGAGCACAGCCAGTAATATGTTCAAAGTCTGCATAATTCTATATGTTTATTATTACATAGTATATTTGATTTATGGTGATCAAACATTATGATTGGATATAATTAGGCTCACTCGTGTGGTTTATCCATACGTAATGAGTGGATTCAGTTATATTTTATCATTAGATATTTACATTTTGTATTTAGTTTTTTATTCCTGTCCATCCATATCAATATATGGTCAGTATACAAATTATGAACTACTCTTATAGATTGCAATATCTTTATTATATTTTCTAAAAAAAAAACTTTTTGTTGAAATATTATAGATGCCTTTATAGTTTATATATACAAAAAAAACCTCTTGGCCCTATACTGATATTTAGTACAGTTGAAATTTAGGTTCTTTTTGTTCTTGCCAGTATGCTATAAATATAATATTAAGGAGTGCTGTTTATCATCCTATTATATTTCTGAGGCACCCCATTAGAATAGATATCCTCTATGGATTCCATTTAGGCATCTGGCAAGAATTGTGCATGCTTTTAACACATTTCTGTCGCTTTTTAGCTTATTATTGGCATTCTAATGTTATTGTCTTTGTCTAGACTTGAGTAAAGTTTTCTATGTTGTATTTTACCATTAGCTGACCTTTGCAGCCAATCAAACGGCAGCAAATGGCGCAAAATGGTATGTATTTAAGTGTGTTCTGTATTACTATACCTTACACCTTGATAAAGTGCACCCACACGAAACGCGTAGGTGCGTTTCATCTGCCATTCTTCTAAGAGCTTGCGCTCCGTTTTCACCCTTTACTTCCTGGGCTAAAGTTGTGAGTGGAGTATCTCAAGGATCGATACGGGAGTCCCTGCTTTTTAACTTATTTTAACTTGTTTATATAATGACTTTGAGGATGGTATAGAGAGCAAAGTCTCAATCTTTGCTGATGACACTAAATTGAATATGTGAAAAAGGAGGGGTTAAAAGCTGACAACTCCCCAAGTACCCTACTTACTGCACTCAGTATATATCCACCTTATTGGTGTGGTGTAAATACCCAAATACACAAATTGTAGGTGACCATATGGTATCAATCACGATTAGCAACTGCTCCCATCACTGTGGAAGGACAGATGCTACTAAAAGCCATATTTGGCTAGAAAATAATAAATCTTTATTAAATTATAATGTGGACGACGCAAGAGTCACATAAAAATAAAAGGAATAAAAACTGCAATCGTGCAATAAAAATGATGTCCTGTCAGTAGACACTAAATTGTGTAAGGTAGTACAATCAGAGCATTTAAAATATTTTAAATCAGGAAATTCTACATGTAGAAAAGGAGCAAATATGTAGCACCATTAGGCATATCTGATGGACATGTGATTACATTTTTTGATGTAAACAGTAAATCAGATGTTAAACCCATCACTTGTTGCCAACGACAATATTCTACCGTTTGGAAAATTACCTGTTGGTATCTGAAATGCTTGAAAGCCTTCAATTTTCCTGTTAATCATAGTGAAAATCTCACAGGTTGCAATAATAGAGGTTTGACGGCTGAAATGGATACTGTCACACCTTTTTTATATATATATATATATATATCCCCTTAGCTCAGCTCCCATTAATTAGACAGTACTATTAGGTAAGTGAAAAAAAGAGGGGCACCTGCGCAGTAGGTGCGGGTTGGGCGCGCCTGCAAAGTAGCCGCCGGCGCCGCGCTCACGCACCACAGGTACAGATGCAACACACAGACACACACACAGAGAGACACACACAGAGAGACAGAGACACACACACAGAGACACACACACAGAGACGCACACACACAGAGACAGACACACAGGGACACAGAGACGGAGACACATACACACATGGACACACACACAAACACAAATAATTCACAGTTACTATACATATAGAAGTACAAATAGGTTTTTAATTAAAAACATCACCATCACAAATACAATTTCTGTGACAAAACACAAAGAAGTTTCACTTAAAATGCACTTGCTCAGCACACACACACACACACACACACTTGACAATCCAATCCGTGGATTCCGCAATCCACCAATGGATTGGGGTATCCGAGGATTGGATTGGTAAAATCCACCAGCGGATTGTATCCAATGGCATTTTTTTAATTTAATCCGCATGGATTGAAACAGGCACAATCCATCGACGGATTTAACACCACAGAACGGATTTTGAATGGAAAGCTCAGTAAATTTCCGCGAAATGGATTTTCACAGTTTCGCCCATCTCTAGCTGCACTCACTGCCTGCGATTTGTATCCAGACCCAACATGCTTTCTAATATCCTGTGTTATTGTTATCCACCCAGTATTCAACAAAATAGTCCAGGGCTCTGTACAGACGTTCATCTACATTGAACCACTTAAGGAAGGAATGGGGGTGGGGGAATGAGAGGATAGTCAGTGGAGGGTCCTCTTTTACTAGAATCAGAAATGTATTATATATGTTACGTTAGGAAAACCAAACTCTCTTTTTGAACAATTCACACAAATTTGTATTTTTTTTCACAATTCAATTTCACTTTGGGGAAAAGTTTGCCCATCTTTATTTAAAAGAAGCCAAGTACAAGTTTAGAGAGGGAAAACAATGGTATAGGAGGATCATTAAGTATATAGTGGTTGGGTGCTAGTACTGTGTCTGACTTCAAAGATTCAATATACAGTAGGTTTAACATTGTTTTTAAAGATGTACAGTACTGTATAAATATGCATAGAAAGCAGGAAGAGAGACACATGTCCTAAAATAGAAAGTAGAACCATATGTTTGATAATATAAAAAGTAATGGTACTCTGGAGTTGTAAATTAAAAACAAGTAGTGATACTTTCTACCACCTGCTTTACAGTACATTTTATGCAACCGAAGAGAGGCAACAGTTAAATACTGTAGATGGCCATTTTTATAAAGATAATACTGTACCATCTTTACTACTGCCATTAATTCAGAAGGAACTGCACATTAAATGCCTCTCTGATTGGATTGCATCTATGGGATTTACGGACACCTATGAAACGATCATGCGTACTGTACTGTATATCAAGAGAGCAGTTCCCTCTTGGACCACAAAAAACTAATAGCAGTTATATTGTTAAGCCTTTAACTAACCCCATGGTACACACATATTTTGGGTGGAGACTAGGTTCCGATCTTTATCTAATTTGCTTCATAACAACACTGTAAAAGGTGTAAATTTCCACTTATTTTTGATTGTTTGTGGAAAGTATACATACACTAAAAATACATATCTGATATACAGTATTTAATTTTTTAATGAACCGGGTGAAAATTAAAATGTATTAATTTGACACAACCCCACAATAAGGCAATTTTGCACTTTAAAGGTGATTGACTACTAAGTATTTTTTTTTTGCTTGCAACATGAAGCTGCTTTTAAATTGAATCGTACTAGATTCAATCTCAAAGAATACAACGATTTTTTACTATAACAGAAAATCTATCAATGCCCTTCAAATAGAAGGTTTTCATATTGATTGAAGGCTATTACCCAGATCAATTCATTGAATGGGTAAAGTGGCATCTAATTTTGTTGCTTGTACAGACATGTCAGAAAGACATGTGTTCAGTCATGTTGTGTAATTAAATGTAGCACTTCATCAGTAAAGCAGAATGTTTTATCTACTGTAGCTTGAAGTACAGTATAATGCTGCGGTCCCAGTGTGCACTGTAGCACGCGCGCCCGGCGGGGGGTGGGTGGCACGTGCACAGCGCTTCACCGCGATCTGCGGCCTTGGGAGAGGGTTAGAGATTGCGACGGGAGGGGGCGTGGTGGGGTTTTTGCAGGGGCATGGCAATGACCTCACGCGGCTGGTTCGCCCTCATTGGCTGAACTGCCGGTGGGGGCGTGGCCACGCCTCCGTCGCAAGTTGTAAATACAATTTTTTTGTATTTGCAAAAATTTGCAGTAGAGTGCGGCTGCACAAGGTAATTACTGGTACCGGTCTGATTGGGGGGCGGTGCTTGTACACACAATGCACGCCGAGGTGTGCGCTGTAGAAGGCACTGGTACCGTGGCCTAACTGTGAGGAATACAGGATTAAAAGTGGGTGCAGTATCAAGAGATGTTAAGTTGATAAATTGCAGCCAAAAGCACCTAGTAATGTAAATCTTTCTTTACCACTTTTATGGCTGTTTTATACTTTAAGATTTGTCTGACAGGTTTGCAAATAAAAGACAAAAAATTCTACTTGTATAAAGCTAAATAACGTATGTATTACGTGTAACATGTAGTAGGTGTAACGGTGTTTCCCCCACCCTCTGGGAGATCACGCCACCACTAGCTGTGTTGTGCTGATTACCTGCTGGTTCACAGGATGCTGAGCTTTCCGCCGTTGTCATTGGGGAAGACAGGACAGGCTTCTGGGGTAGATTACTGATCTTTATCTCACATGGTACAGCGCCTCCATCTGCTGCAGGCTCCAGGAATGTGGAGACAATCCCTGCAGGAGAACTTACTTCCACTCCCCCTGATAGATTGCACACCAGGCAGGAGTATAGTTAATTGGAACACTTTATTGCCTCTCTGCATACACAGCAATGCAACTTGTATCTGCTTCAGCACAGTCAAATGGGTCTCCAACCTCAGGATGGTCCCTGGACATCCACCCCAGGCCAAGGGAACCAGGGGCAGTCCTTGCTCTTCCCTGACTCCCTAATAGAGTCAGAGGTATAGGTACTCATTCCCCCCCAGGGGGTGGGGACAGCAGGTGCCAATGCTCGATACACCTCTGTGTGAGTCCTGTCTCTCTCAGGGGGAGAGAAACACTAACTAAATTTGGTAGTGCAGCCTCTTAAGTACAGAGGAGGAAGGTCCAAGGTCTGAGCCCCTGATTGGGCAGACCACAGGCCTTAGCCCACCTCCTCCCCTGTCACTCAAGGGAGCTGCTTACTGTGGGGAACACCCAGGATTGGTCCTGACACTTTCTGCACTGTTACCAGGGCTTGCATGTCAGGGAGGATTGATTAGTATCCAAAACCATATATGGCTGCACTTGAAAGACTGTTTTTATTAGAGGATAATAACTCCCCTACAGGATCAACGTGAATTTATGGCAGAGATTTGAAATGTACAGATTTAGCAGCCGTTCTTTCACCTGTTAATACAATGTGTTAACACTGGCGCGTTTAACGGTAGTGATAATTAAAACAATTGTTAAGGAGATAACACACTTGTTATTTAATGCAAGATTTTGCGCATTAACTCAAGCTAGTGGGCGTAATAACATCTGATATCTTTGGTAAAATGTGGGGGATTTTTTATAAACAAAATCAGACAAAGTATTTTTATTTTTATAAGCTTTCAATATCTCTATAATAACCACATGCTTTGGAGTGATTTTAAAATATTTAATCTTTATTTATGACAACACTGTTTGTTAACTGTTGCATGTACAGGATAATTGTGGTTATGTTGTTGCTTTGGTTGGTTGATGATGACATCATGGCAACAATATTTACCATTTGAGAATAAAAATATCCAGGATTTGCAGAAAAGAGATACTGGCTCATACTTGTGGTGACACACTAATATATATATATATATATATATATATATATATATATATATATATATATATATATATATATATATATATATATATATATATATATATATTTATATATATATATATATAAATTTATATATATATATATATTTATATACACACACACACACACACACACACACACACACACACACACACACACACACACACACACACACACACACACACACACACACACACACACACACACACACACACACACACAAATATACATACACACACACACACACACACACATAAATATACATACACACACACACACACACACACATATACAGTTAGGTCCGAAAATAATTGGACACTGAAACAATTTTCATAATTTTGGCTCTGTACGCCACCACAATGGATTTGAAATGAAACAACCGAGATGCAATAGAAGTGCAGACTTTCAGCTTTAATTCAAGGGGTTGAACAAAAATATCGTATGAAACGTTTAGGAATTGCAACCATTTTCATACCCTGTCCCCTTATTTCAGGGGCTCAAATGTAATTGGACAAATTAACACAATCATAAATAATTTTTTCATTTTTAATACTTTGTCGAGAATTCTTTGCAGGCATTGACTGCTTGAAGTCTGGAAGCATGGACATCACCAAACGTTGAATTTCCTCCTTTGTGATGCTTTGCCAGACCTTTACTGCAGCTGTCTTCAGTTGTTGTTTGTTCGTGGGTCTTTCTGCCTTAAGTTTTGTCTTCAGCTGGTGAAATGCATGCTCGATCGGGTTGAGATCAGATGATTGACTCGGCCATAGCAGAATATTCCACTTCCTTGCCTTAAAAAACTCCTTGGTTGCTTTCGCAGTATGTTTTGGGTCATTGCCATCTGTAAAGTGAAGCGCCGTTCAATCAACTTCGCTGAATTTGGCTGAATCTGAGCAGACAATATATCCCTATACACTTCATAATTCATCCGGCTGCTTCTGTCTTCTGTCACATCATCAATAAACACTAGTGACCCAGTGCCATTGGAAGCCATGCACGCCCATGCCATCACTCTGCCTCCGCTGTGTTTTACAGATGATGTGGTAAGCTTCAGATCATGAGCCGTTCCAAGCCTTCTCCATACTTTTTTCTTCCCATCATTCTGGTACAGGTTGATCTTAGTTTCATCTGTCCAAAGAATGCTGTTCCAAAACTGGGCTGGATTTTTAAGATATTGTTTGGCAAAGTCTAATCTGGCCTTTCTATTCTTGAGGTTTATGAATGGTTTGCACCTTGTGGTGAACCCTCTGTATTTGCTCTCGTGAAGTCTTCTCTTTATGGTAAACTTGGATAATGATAAGCCTACCTCCTGGAGAGTGTTCTTCACTTGGCTGGATGTTGTAAAGGGGTGTTTCTTTAAAATGGAAAGGATCCTACAATCATCCTCCACTGTTGTCTTCCGTGGACGTCCAGGCCTTTTTGTGTTTGCGTTCTTTTTTTCTCAGAATGCACCAAACTGTTGATTTGGCCACTCCTAATGTTCCTGCTATCTCTCTGATGTATTTTCTTTTTTTTTTTGCAGCATAACGATACCCTGTTTCACTTGTATTGAGAGCTCCTTTGACCACAAGTTGTGGGTTCACAGCAACAGCTTCCAAATGTGAATGCCATACCTGGAATCAACTCCAGACATTTTACCTGCTTAATTGATGATGAAATAACGAAGAAATAGCCCACACCTGTCCATGAAACAGCTTTTGTGTCAATTGTCCAATTACTTTTCGTCCCTTGAAAAAGAAGGGGCTACATATTAAAGAGATGTAATTCCTAAACTCTTCCTCCAATTTGGACGTGAATACCCTAAAATTAAAGGTGAAAGACTGAACTTTAAGCCCATATTCATTATTTAACTGTAACTTGAATTTATTTTGGTACACAGCCGAAATAACAAAACTTGTATCAGTGTCCAATTATTTCCGGACCTAACTGTATATACATACACACACACACACACACACACACATATATAACCACACACACACCACCTTGCTGCCACCACTGCTCCGGGACATATCTCCCGCTCCCCCCTCCGCCCCCCCACGGGGGCAGCGCAACCCCCCTGCATCTCCCGCATGGGCAGGGAGGCAGGCTAAAGGATCGGAGCAGAAGGGGGACACATCTCCCGCTCCCCCCTTCTGCCCCCCCCTCATGGGGGCAGCGCAACCCCCCCTGCATCTCCCGCACGGGCAGGGAGGCAGGCACAAGGATCGGGGCAGAAGGGGAACACATTTCCCGCTCCCCCCTTCCCCCCCCACGGGGGCAGCGCAACCCCCCTACATCTCCCGTGCGGGCAGGGAGGCAGGCACAAGGATTGGGGCAGAAGGGGGACACATCTCCCGCTCCCCCCTTCTCCCCCCCCCATGGGGGCAGCGCAACCCCCCTTCATCTCCCGCTCAGGCAGGAAGGCAGGCACAAGGATCGGGGCAGAAGGGGGACACATCTCCCGCTCCCCCCTCCCCCACGGGGCAGCGCAACCCCCCTGCATCTCCCGCGCGGGCAGGGAGGCAGGCACAAGGATTGGGGCAGAAGGGGGACACATCTCTCGCTCCCCCTCTTCCCCCCATGGGGGCAGCGCAACCCCCTGCATCTCCCGCACGGGCAGGGAGGCAGGCACAAGGATCGGGCAGAAAGGGGCACATCACCCGCTCCCCTCTCCCCCCCCCACTGGCGGCGCAAGCCCCCTCCATCTCCCGCACGGGCAGGGAGGCAGGCACAAGGATCGGGCAGAAAGGGGCACATCACCCGCTCCCCTCTCCCCCCCCCACTGGCGGCGCAAGCCCCCTCCATCTCCCGCAGGCTGGAAGCCACAGGGATCGGGGCAGAAGGGGGCACCACACAGCGGCAGATCGGGAGCGAGCACACGTCACTGGGAGACTCATGAATTTTCATGATCTTCCACTGGCTGACAGAAGCAGATGAAAAACATATCCTTTCACTAATTATGTCACCAAATTTTGCCGATCAATACATGGAGAATGAATTTACCTGCAGCTATACAGTCCTTTAGGTAAGTAGAGATTGCCCACATGAAACTATTGAAGTAAAAAAAAAAAAAAAAAAAAAAAAAAAGACTGAACGGCAGCTTTAACCCATTAAACATCACTATTCACTGCCATTAGTTTAGTGCCAGGTACTCAGAGGGACCGCACCTTTGAGGCTGAGGAAAGAATGTCTGCACTTCAAGATCAGAATTGAATTGCTTGACATTTTTGGGTGGAGGTTTATAATGGTGATAGTATTCAAGAGACTTTTTATCCATATTTCTGTCAAATGGAAACACAGGTATCACAGTCGGGGGGGGGGGGGGGGAGAGGGGAAAGGGGTAAGCTAACACAGATTTTTTTAAACAATTTAAATGTAATCAAGTTCCTTAGATTCCATCGCATTTTAAGTAAAATTGTCACACAGTTGCTTCCAGTGTAAATCGGAATACATGTTAATTTGGTCCATTTATTTATAGCCTTTGCCGGTATTTATTGTTCTTCCTCTCTATTTCTGTGGCTAATGATGGCAGTATAATTAGTTTCAAGCAAGGAAATACAAGATCAATGCACATCCAAAGTTACCAAAACCAAAGATTATTATTAAACCCTACTTATTACTTATATCATGTTGCATAAAGGTTTAATAATGATGAAATGAGTGAAAATGTGCTGATCCTGTTTTTTGTTTTTTTTGTGTGCTCAATCTTTAGCAGCACTCTAGTACAAAAAATGCTAACATATTGCACGTAGTATATGTACTGGGCAAATTTGCCCTAACACATGGAACAGAATATTTAGTTTAAACCAAACAACAAATAGGGGGAAAGTTTGGACTAACAATTACCTACAGTATGCTGTAACAGTTTACGAACAGTTTTATCATGAAAGATATTATGTAACAATATTAAATACGCTCCAAAGCATTTGGTTACTATAAAGATATTAAAAGCTACAAACTTAATTTAAAAAATACCTCTACTTGTCTCTCTTTTTTTTTTTTTTAGAGTGTCAATCACATATGTTAACTAATGAAACATGCCACTACTGGCCATATTAATTAAACAAGGAATACCCTTCCAAATAATAAAGGTCAGAATGGACCCAGAAGGGATATACTTAATATTGTATGGCCTCCTATCTGGAATTGCAATAACATTGAACGACATACGTATACAGTATGCCGCAAATAAGAATCAGGCAGAATTTCTGAGAAAAGTCCTCCTTAATGAAGCATACGGGTAGCTCCGTGGCTGATACTTTACACATCATACATAAGCCTTGGCCCCTGCACTTACCAGAACACCTTCATACTGTCTCTGTACGTTCTTCCTACCAATTCGATTGTAAGCTCTTCGGAGAAGAGACTCCCTTTCCTAAATGTCACTTTTATGTCTGAAGCACTTCCTTCCATTATGTTATTTTTATTATTTGTTATTTATATGATTGTCATGTGTATTACTGCTGTGACGTGCTATGTATATTAATGGTGCTATATAAATAAAAATATAAATACATACTATTGCAACCCAATCTCTGAATTCACTAATAATCGGAGGACATCTAAATGTATAGCAGGGCCCCGCTTCTCGGTGCTCCGCTTTTCGGCGATCCGCTTTTCGGCGATCCGCCCATACGGCTGTGCCGAGAAGGGGGCCACCATGTTGCCACCATGTTCGCGCATGCGCAGAACGGGCCGGCCGGGGTCACGCATGCGCGGAACAGGCCAGCCCGGGGGTCGCGCATGCGCGGAATGGAGGGGTTTCCTTCTGTCGCGCATACGTAGAACGGCGCATTGCCGGTCTGCGCATGCGCACCTAACGAAAATCGCCGGTTCCATTTTCTGGCGATTTTCGCTTTATAGCGGGTCCTCAGACCGGAACCCACCATATTAGTGGGGCCTTCCTGTAGTACCCACTCCAGAACTAGATAAATCTAATACTCCGTCTATCCCACTCAACATTAATACACAAGACAGCTAGAAAATATAGAGAATTAACTAAATAATTTGTATTAATAGATACCTGCAGAGCAACACACCAAGGCTAAAGAGACTAATTCAATTTCTCTGTCCCACATAACGCATATTCCAGATTGGACTATATCCTGGTATTCGAAGACATATTCACATGAATATCTAGGGTCAAAATAGGTCCAATCACTTGTTAGGATCACTCCCATAGATCTAATTTTCAGCCCCTCCTTTACTAGAAGTAATCAATTCCATTGAAGGCAGAACGACTCTCTGTTAAAACAATCCCTGGAGGAATACTTCAGTATAAATAAAGACTCAGTAGAACCTTCAACTCTCATATGGGAAGCCCGTAAGGCCATGATTAGAAGGGTCATTATATCAATTGCCTCTTATAAAAATAAAATAAAAATGAAACTATTAGAAGAGCTCACAGAGAAAATTGTTACCCTTGAGCAGAAACATAAACACAGCCCAACACAAACGTTGAATTGAAACAGGCCCAAACAGAGGATATAGAAAAAGCCCTAAAATGAACAAAACAGGTCTATTATGATAAAGTTTGACGTACACTGATGTACCTATCACTCATCTAATAATGACATATACTGATGTACTTTCCGGTCACCTAATAATGACGTATACTGATGTACCTACCGCTCACCTAATAATGACGTATACTGATGTACCTACCGCTCACCTAATAATGACGTATACTGATGTACCTACCGCTCACGTAATAATGACGTATACTGATGTGCCTACCACTCACCTAATAATGACGTATACTGATGTACCGACCGCTCACCTAATAATGAGGTATACTGATGTACCTACCACTCACCTAATAATGAGGTATACTGATGTACCTAACGCTCACCTAATAATGACGTATACTGATGTACCTACCACTCACGTAATAATGACGTATACTGATGTACCTAACGCTCACCTAATAAAGATAAAGGAAATAAAGCAGATAAGATCTTGGTGAGTAAACTTTGGGTATCATGCTATAAACAGCGATAAGTCCCTTATCGCCAGCTTATCGCCAAAAAAGCCTACTGCTATTCAGTAAACCCTGATAAGCTGGCGATAAGAGCAAAAATTGCTGCTTTTATTTGCAGAGGGAAAAAAAAAAAACACCAAACGCGCAGAGATAAGCCACTTATCGCCAGCTTCTCAAACTCACTCAATTCTCGTAGCCCCAATCAGCTTATCGAGGCTGATCGCCGCTCTAGAATGGAGATTTCCTCTACAAATTGTCCCGCCACAAAAAGTTGGCAAGAAGGTGGTGAGAAGCTGCGGAGAAGCGGCGAGACGGCACTTAGAAAAAAAAATGCATTTTTACTGCATCGGATTGATGCCGGGAGACTCCGGAACTGATATCCATTAATATCAGCCCCGGAGAACCCCGGCATGAATCAGATGCATGAAAAATGCATTTACAGGCAACTTCATTACCATAGCGACTAACTGCTAAGGTAATGAAGGTGTTAACCACCAGTGCCATGCTTATTGTGGGTTGCGGGGGTGGGTGAAGCTGGTATTTGGCCCTTGGTGGGTGTTTAGGCCTTGCGGGGGGGTTGCAGGTGGACTTAACATCTTCATTACCTTAGCGGTTAATACCGCTAAGGTAATGAAGGGGTAAACCCCTCCCACTACCTGGGCTGGCAGGGCATGAGTTTTTGAAGTGAAACTTCTTTGCTGCACCTACAAAGTTTTGATAGGAAAAATCCCTTGTGTTGTAACAAAATTCCATGACGGAAGTGATGTATATAGCAATCTTGGGGTATTGTAAAATGTATCTTCGCGAGTTCCTGGTCCCTACAGGGAGTTAAGGGGTTAAATCCTTCTACAGGCCCTAGTTTATGTAACTTATTTCAAGTATCCAATTTCATGTTGCAAGTCACCTAGACTACGGATTAGCCAGTTCCTGTGTTCCAAAATGTGCTGGAAATATCAACCCTTTAGGGCAGGGGTGGGGAACCTTTTTTCTGCCAAGGGCCATTTTGATATTTATAAAATCCTTCGAGGGCCATCCAAAATTATCAACTTAAAAATTAGCCTGCTATATTTGGTCAAACATTTAATGAACTCACCACTAATGTGATGTCTGGAACTGCTTCTCTTTGGGTGACTGACTGAGAGTCTGAGTGAGAGTGGGTCTGAGAGTCTGAGTGAGAGTGGGTCTGAGAGTGTGAGAGTCTTAGTGAGAGTGGGTCTGAGAGTCTGAGTGAGAGTGGGTCTGAGAGTCTGAGTGAGAGTGGGTCTGAGAGTCTGAGTGAGAGTGGGTCTGAGAGTCTGAGAGAGAGTGGGTCTGAGAGTCTGTGAGTGGGTCTGAGAGTCTGAGAGAGAGTGGGTCTGAGAGAGAGTGGGTCTGAGAGTCTGAGCGAAAGAGTGGGTCTGAGAGTCTGATTTCCCTACCCCCTGCCCGATTTCTGTGCGCATGTGCGTGTGCACAGACACCAACCCACAGTCAGTCATAGTCACCCACCACCCAAGAGTCAAGTGCGCAAGGGGGGGGAAATCTGAGCAGGGAGGATCGGAGCAGGTGCCCTCCTCTGCAACTGCTACCCGGTGTGGGGAGGAGGGCCGTGTAATTGCACGGGTGAGGCGGAGCAGGGGGGGATCGGAGCAGGTACCCTCCACAACTGCTGCCCGGTGTGGGAAGGATGAGGAGAGGCGGTAGTGAGGTGTCTCTCCCACCGCAGACTCATTCTTCTATCCCCCAAGCCTCTTATACCCCCTACCCTCCCCATCCCCCACTCCTCTTATACCCTCTCCCCCCGGAGCGCTGCTTACCCGCGCCACCCTGGTGATACTCAGGTCCTTAATCACCTCAGGCGGCTGCTGCCACACACAGACAGTGACACACAAACACAGTGACCGTGAAACAGACAGAGACACACACACACACACACGGACAGTGACAGTGAGACACACACACACAGTGACAGTGACACACACACACACACACAGAGAGAGAGAGACAGTGAGACACACAGAGACAGTGAGACACACAGAGACAGTGAGACACACACAGTGACAGTGACACACAAATAGACAGACAGAGACACACAGTGACAGTCACACACACTGACAGTGCTAGACACACACAGTGCCAATGACACACACACACACACACACACACACACACACACACACACACACACACACACACACACACACACACACACACACACACACACACACACACACACACACACAGTGACAGACACACACACAGTGACACACACACAGTGACACACACAGTGACACACACACACAGTGACACACACAGTGACACACACACAGTGACTCACACACAGTGGCACACACACACAATAAGCCCACCTCTGCAAACACACACAAAAATAAGGCCTTTCCCCCCTTGGGGTGGGTAAGGTGCCTGGGAGGGGGGTATAGAAGGGCATGTGGGTTACCTGGGGCCCGGGGATGGGCTGCTGGACCAGCATAGGTAGCCAGTGCAGCTGAGAGACTGGCAGGCCCGCGGAGCCTAAAGGGAGGGACAGAGGGGCGGAGCATAAGGAGCCCGGCATTACTGGAGGAGAGAAGGGAGGGGGGCAGTGCTGTAGGAAGAGGTGGGCCAAAAAAAAAAATCTTGGCAGAGTGACAGCACAGGCAGCCAATCAGGAAAGGGGGAGTTTAAAAAAAAAATTTTTTTAAACCATTCTTGCAGGCTTGCTTCCCGGGGGCCGGACCAAATGATTTTGCGGGCCTTACACGGCCTGTGGGCCAGACGTTCCCCACCCCTGCTTTAGGGGATGACTCAGTTATGTTAAGCCTTTCTCTTTTTCTGCCCAGCTACAGGGGTAGGGGAAAGTTTATAAATATAACAGACTTGGCTCTTTTTCACCCAGATCTTAAGTGGACCCGTGTGGAGGGGATCTCCTGGGCTAGTAGTCCTGTACTTAAGGGTAGCACAATTGTTTCTTGTTTTCCTGTTAGGATAAGTATCCCAGAGTAAGAGTCCCTATAGACACCTCAGGAATCAGTAGCCTGCCACAGTAGAAAGTGGGTTCTTCATACATGTCCTCATTAAGGAGACCTGGAGGAGTTGCTGGAGGAGTTGCTGGGGAATTATTAGAGACGTTCTGGTTCTGTTTCGAGCAACAGGGACAAGACCTGAAAAAGAGTTACCCTGCCTACAAGTCTCATGGTTGAGGAATAGACAGTTAGGAAAAACCAGGCGCTTACCTTTAGTATCAGATCAAGGAAGAATAGTGAAACCAATAAATGTGGTTTCTCTCTGTTAAGTTTGAAGAGAGACATTATAGGACAGGAATAATTGAAAATGCTTTGTCTAGAGCATCACAACTTAGCAAGGACGAATTGTTGGTGCCCAAACAAAAGAAAGAGAAGACAGACTACAGTATGTGGTACCCTTTGTCACGAAGTTCAACGATGAGGCCCATAAAATTAAAAGAATCTTAACAAAACACTGGCATGTTCTGTGCAAGGATACAGTTTTAAGAGACTACCTACCGGAGGTACCCAGAGTCATTTTTAAGAAAGCAGACAATATTAAAAATAAGTTAGTTCCAAGCACATTTAGAAAAGAGGTAAAGACCCAGAAAGAAAGCTGGCTACCAAAACCAATAGGTTTTTTTAAATGTTTCGATTGCAAAGCCTGCAAACATGCGGGTAAAGAGACACTAGGTTTTAGTTCAAACTTTATCAAAGAAGTTTATAAAACTAGACAACTTATAAACTGTAGGACTACTTTCGTGGTGTATTTGCTCGAATGCCCGTGCGGACTCCAGTATGTTGGCCGGACCTCAAGAAGTCTTAGAGTCCGCATACTGGAGCACATAGGCAACATTAGAAGAGGCCTTACAACTCACAGTGTACAAATACACTTTAGTTTGGCCCACGGGGGAGACCCATCGGGCCTGCTCTACAGGGGAATAGAGCTAGTTACTGAGAATTGGAGAGGTGGTGATAGACTCAGGCGTTTAAGACAAAGAGAAACGTTCTGGATCTATCAACTTAAAACTCTAGCACCGAATGGCCTAAATGTTGATTTGGATATCTCAGCGTTTATATAGATACGTCGGATACATACATCACTGCAGTGCAACTAAACCTAACTTGACCTTATCTATTGGAACGAAAGCAATTTTAAATTGATTTTATTAAGTACTAATACTTTCCCTTGTTCCCCACCTTCCACCCCCCCACTCTCCCCCCCCCTTTCGGTCCCCCCCTCTTTCCCCTCCCTCCCCCTTCCTCCCCCTTCCTTTCCCTTTCTTTTCTTTTCTTATCTTTGCAGTAACATGGCATCTTGAGGTTTTGACTTATATATATGTATATTGATATTTTTTACCATGGATTTATGTGGGACACTTTTTAGTCAATCAAGACTTGGGAATATTCACGGATTAATCCTAGTATCAGCCAGACATGTATTTAGGGGTAAAGATTTAATTTTAACCATTGTTTTAACATCGCTTTTAAGAACACAAATAAATAGAAAATGTGTGAGGTTTTTAAGATAATTGTATAAAAATTGTTGTTTTTAAACTTTATTGTATAAACTATATGACTAAATGTTATTAATAAGTTTGAATGATTATAGATGATGAAGGAGAATTAGATTTTTAAAGATGTTGGAACTATTATGATCCATTGACTGAGGAAACAGAGTCTAAAGGGTTAATTTAAACAAACCAAAGCACTGAAAAATACAAGGGTGCAGTACTGTAGATAGAAATAAGCATTAGCGAATTTAATTGTAACATATATTTATTGATACAATAGCAGTTTTGCACAAAACCACCTAGGGAGTTAACAATTAGCATCAAGAAAATGGCACTTATTGCAGGGAACTGTGTACGCACCACATGCTTTTCCATTACTAATTAATTAGTAAGGAGGGTCTATATAAGCTCATCAGACCCTCCACACGTCACTGAATGAGCCTGAGGAAGCCGTCTAACCGGCGAAACGCGTTGCTCAAATCCTGTTCCTGTTTTGTCCCACGGAGGCTTCCGTAGACAGTCCTTTCAGCAGCATCTGCAGCTGGGCAGATTAGTTCCAGCTCTCTGCACCTCGGACGCGGGGCCGGAGCGGTTTACTGCTGGATTGGGCCATACGGAGAAGCCAGGGGATACTGTTTATGTTATGTGAGTGTGATAGTATTGTCTTTTTTATCCGAATAAATACCCTTTACAATACCTATCACTGAAACTGTGCCTCACTTATCCCTCTATACCGCTGAATGGGAGAGTTAACCTGCTTGATCACAAGCAATAGAGGAGGGCAGACCGGCCATAGCCCTGTTTGGGCTTAATCTGATGTGACCGGCCCGCAACTACCCTGGACGGGCTAATCCAACTCTAAAAACATCTGCCCTGCACCTCTACTCACACTGGGCCGTGTGAGTATTTATTTATATTTATATATAAAAACTTACTGTGGCCACCCTGTACCCACCTACGGAAGGGCCAGCATCTATCACAAAGACACCCTCTTTGGAATGTGCTTACACATGTCCGTGTAAGTATTTATATTTTATTACTTCCTGTCCTACCCCCACTGCACTGGGTTTACTATATGCATATCTAACCGTCCGAAATTGTATAAACGTGTATCTACTAATCCCTCGCTCCCCCTACTCTGTTTGTCTCATGGTTGAGGAAACCACAACAAGAAGCTAGCCTGCACCAAGACCATACCCTGTAACTGAAAATCAGTTCTGCTGCTACTTATGAATCCTGTACAATAAAGTTGAAGAAATGTTCCTTGCGCCCTGTTCTATTTTGCTCATTATTCCAGCCGTACACGAAGTCCAGCACCCAGAGAACCTGAGAAATTAGGTAACAACCTCTGAGCACCACCTACACACACATTTTTACAATTTGGTGTGTGTCACGGGAGACCAGGTAATTTACACCTTTTTACCGAGATCATTCATTGAGCAAAACAAGTTAGTAAAACAAATTGTTATTTATTCACTTAAAATAGGCGTGCACACAATGGAACACAAAATACATAAGAAAGACACACTTACTGGGGGTCTGGGGCTGAAAACTAGACTTTTCTAGCTTAAGTAGAACGTAAAACAAAGTCTTTTGTTGACTGGGACTTGTCCCGAAATGTCCTGGAACTCATATCAGCATGAAGTTCCTGACGCCACTGCTGTATCTGCTCCGAAGGACTTGAAATAACTTGACCGTGACTTAGCTCCAAACATCCTGGAACTAAAAATCGCCTTGAAATCCCAGCCCTGACCGCTAAGTTCAATTCTCAGAACTTGGCCGCAAAAAGTGGGACTTAGAAAATTTCTCGACTTGAAATGCCTGAAGCCGCCTCGATGCTATTTCTCCTTGAGCATCTTTTGGTACATTCGAATTTGCCGCTGCTGTTCTGGCACTTAGAATCTGCTCTCCGGATTGGCTGAGGTTTTCTTATAGTATTTCAGAGTTCATTCATGAAATACTACAGCCAATCTGAGCGTGGGAGAATTCCTTCCAACCAATCGGAGTGTTGCCAGTCTACCAAAGCCGGGCAAGCGTGGATTCAGAATCTGACAAGGGCATGCACCAATTTAGCACATCTGCCACTTGTTATGCAGAAGCCACCCGCTGAGTTAGGCTCCTCAAAGTCTGGGTTGGGGCAAATGGTGGTCCGATGACTTCCATTCACCCCACACTTGGCAACCAATGAGGCTTTCATGTCCGTGACCTCAGTAGACTTGATAGCACAAAGCTTGGTAGCCAAATGGTCTCTCGGAACCCTGGACCTGGAAGTTCCAGCTCATATTACTGGACACAAGCATATACACACTTTAAACATACTGTTTAACAAAATATATTCTCTATACCTTTCTAAGTCTTATGTATATGGGGAATAAATTAAGAATCTTGCACTTTATTCCACCTAGCCATAGTCCCCACACACTATACCGGACTTAGACTTTTAAAATCCTCACAACCTTATGTATGGTTGGAGCACCCCCAGGACCCTATACCGGATTCTAGGTGACCTGGGCATTAACTGGGCATCCCCTCTTAAACTAGAGACCCCTTTACCGTTCCATGGATACCACACATTCCTATGCCCCATTTACCTTTCTGGTCTGTGCTGAAGCAGGGAATCCTAGCGGTGAGTCGCACAAATGTTTTCAAGGGGAGATTTTGCTGGAGCAATGTGTCTCAATGCATCCGAGAATCCAGCCTGATTCCAAATACATTTTAGGGGTATCCAACAACTCTGGAACCCGGTTAGCTAGACACATTCTGACAGGACTTTTTCCATAAAACCCCCCTTGAAACTCATAGCCTAGGCAATCCTGGAAAGGTAAAAACACATAAATTCTTTATTGTCGCACATTTTTACAGAATGCATTAACAATCACTGGGCTCAAGAGCTGACACTCCCGAACCCCAATACATGGATCTGAGGTAACCAGACGGGCTTAACTTTAATTATTGAGCCTTGTTATCCCCTCACCATCACAGTGTGGCCCCTCTTCTATTGGCCGGGGTAGAGGTGTCACACGAAAAAGGGCAAAATAATTAAAATAATAGTCGACATACTCCAGAATGGGAAATTACTGAAATAGCAAGATCAATGCTCAAGCTATGAAGCCCCTAAATTTGAGCTGTTTAAATTCCCAGAGATGACTACTGTAACTTTGAAATCCTATGTAGAAACAGGAGATATCAGAAAGGATTAAATACAAAAATATATCTAGACCCCTGTGGAGACATGCCTGACCATACATATATGGGGAAATTGTTAGAAGATTGAAACTTGGATATAGACAGAGATATAGACTGTGAGGATATCTGGGACAATGCATCAAAAAATCCTCAATGTGCACAACAACATGGGAAAACATTTATAAAATCAATTTCCAGGAGACTTCCGGTGACATCACCGAGCATGGTCGCTTCAGTGAGGAGCTCCTGAGACCCTTCGAGAGCAAAACCGCAACAGAACTATACTAAATTCAGAGGAAATAACCTACTAACAGTCAGGAAAATACAGGAAAAGTAAAAAAAAATGCAAAATCAAGAAGTCTCTCAGTTTTTTGCTTCCAGGCAGCGCATGGCGGAGCACAATGCCGATTCTCAAGATGGAGCCGCAGCGTGCGCGCCAGGAGAATAAACCCGCGAGCAGCCGCAGGAGCTGTTGGTGGATAAAGAAAATAAAGAAGTGAGGAAAGAATACTTAGAAAAGCTCTTTGCAAAAATGAGACAGGGCTTCCAAGAAGACTTGACCACTGCTATCAATGGCCTCAAAACTGAAATAAATTATCTCACACACAGAACGGATGGAATGGAGGCTAAAATGGAGGCTATACTAATATCTCAGCCCTCAGCAGACAATGAGATAAAAAGATTGGGCCATAAAATGAATGCCTTAAAAGACTGCATTGAGGACCACGACAACAGGGACAGCAGGCAGAACCTGTGGATCCGCAATCAATCTCTGCAGAAGATCTCCGCCCTTACCTGTGCGATTTGTTCCTCCTGCTGGTTCCAGAGCTCCGTGTCCAGGACCTAGAAATAAATCGAGCCCATCGGGCATTGGGCCCAAGGTCCGAGGATCCAAGCAGACATAGGGACATAATTTAAAGCTTCATTCCTACACCACAAAGGTAAAGATAATGTTCGCAAGCAGGGAGAGAGGAGATTTACAATTTAGGAGTGAGACTCTACAAATTTTCAGTGACTTATCAAAGGTTACGATTGCAAGACGGCGAGAAATGAAATCCCTCACCAAAATCTTGAATGACCACAAAATTCACTACAGGTGGGGGTTCCCTTTTAAACTTGTAGTGCAAAAAAATGGAAAATAGAAGTCTATTTCTCGCCCAGAAGAAATCTCTCTATTTCTCAAATCTCTAGGCCTGTCAGTCCCAGAAAGCCAGGAGAAAGCCAACGAAGACCAAAGGCTCCCCAGATTTTCGGGCCCTTCAAGGGCATCAGAACGCTTAGCCAGCCAGAGAAACACCAAAACAGGAGACTGACAACAGAACAACACCCCTGTAAGAAGAAGTCTACGAATGATGTCAAAGATAAAAGTTGATCCACCCTGAACTTTTCCGATAAGCTCCCCCCCCAATCGGACACAGGACTCTGGCATCGCGAACGACACCTACCCCAGACCCCTACTCCCTCTGATTGAGAAAATAAGAAAATATCCTACCTTCCTATGCTAATCGGCCATAGAGCTCCCTCTATATTCACAACTTTTGCAGGGGCTGATGGGGAGGATCTCGGAGACTATGAGCGGCTGCAGGGAACGCTATGACAGCTTCTGGGTCAACACATTGAATATAGGTTTGATTGTACTGTATATAGCACACTGTGTGTCTAGTTACCTTTCAAATAAAGACACAGTCCTGATATCTTACCGATCTCCCCATTAATCCCACAAGCCAACAGAGTTAATCCTACCGGTTCCTGCCTCCCCCCCCTCTCCCCTCTCCCCTCACGTGTCCAAATACCATAAGATTGAAGATGTAATGTGTAAGTAAAGTTTATTAAAATTGTAACAAAAGTTTAATTTCTTCCCCGAAGGAATGCATAGAGCCCTAGACTGAAAGCTATGGCTTAAAGCTGCAGTTCAGTCTATATCCTGCATGTGTGTTTTTTTTAATAAATCAGTTCTGTAGTAAGAAATAATACTTTTAGCATTTTCTGTTTTAAAAAAAACAACTTTGAAAGACCAATTTTCTTGTATTCTATTTTAACAAGCATTTGCTAAGGCACTGCCCCTTCATGGCCTGTCACAAACCCAGGCACACCCCTTTGTCAGCACTGCCCTCCCTCTCTCTAAACGTGCACTAGCATCTGGTCACATGATCTTCCTCATACAGTAGTACATTCAAGGAAGCTGGAGAAAAGGGATCAGCCATGCATAGCAGCTCGGATAGGCGATTTCAAACTTATTACAGTGTTTATTCCATTCATTGCACGTGTATATAATGTAAAATTGTAATAATTCCATTTATAGCAAACGTGTATATGTGAATATTATTTAGATGTATATGTATGTTACTGAAATGTGGAGTGAGTGTGTAGGTAAATACACACAATACACTTCCACTGCATATATATATATATATATATATATATATATATATATATATATATATATATATATATATATATTATATATATTATATATTATATATGTATGTATATGTGAAGTTATGTGAGTAAAAAAGTGACAAAAACCCTCCATAGCAAGGCAAATAGCAAATGGAAATATTACTGTATGCTCATTTGTATGTATATATATATTTATATACACACACACTTCAAATACGGATAGTGATTCATGTAAATGATATATATATATATTCACTTTCTGGGAGTATAAGAGTGACTGTCCTGTTGTTCCTTTTTTGTATCCATCATTGAATGGTATGCACCCTCTCTTTACGTTTATTTTATACTAGCTGAGAGACCCGGCGTTGCCCGGGATGTAATGTTCCCGCTCCTCTCTCTCTCCTCACCCCTCCCCCTCTCTCTGTTTGTCCCCCATTCACATCAATCCAGTTCCCCCCCTCCCTCCTTTACAGCTTAATGCAGTGTGTGTGCGTCAGTCATTGTGTGTGCGTCAGTCAGTGTGTGTGCGCGCGCGTCAGTGAGTCTGACGCAGAAACACAAACACACACACAGACTGACAGACGCACACACACACACAGTCAGTGTGTGCGTGTGTGTGTGCCTCAGTCAGTCAGTGTGTGCGTGCGGCAGTCAGTCATTCAGTCAGTGTGTGGGTGTGGGGGTGTGCGCGCGCGCGTCAGTAAGTGTGTGTGTGTGTCAGTCAGTGTGTGTGTGTGTGTGTGTCAGTCAGTGTGTGTCAGTCAGTGTGTGTGTGTGTGTGTCAGTGTGTGTGTGTGTGTGTGTGTGTGTGTCAGTGTCAGTGTGTGTGTGTGTCAGTGTCAGTGTGTGTGTGTGTCAGTGTCAGTGTGTGTGTGTGTCAGTGTATGTGTGTGTGTGTGTACCATTCATTGTGTGTGTGCGCGCGCGCGTCAGTCTGTGTGTGTGCGCGCGTGGGTGTGGGGGTGTGCGCGCGTGCGGCAGTCAGTGTGTGTGTGTGTGTCAGTCAGTGTGTGTGTGTGTCAGTGTGTGTGTGTGTGTGTGTGTCAGTGTGTGTGTGTGTGTGTGTTTGTTTGTGTCAGTGTGTGTGTGTGTGTGTCAGTGTGTGTGTG